>NW_026542600.1:55068422-55146235 GCF_028750875.1 Macrosteles quadrilineatus
TTTATTTATTTCTCGTATAATGAGAACATTATCTATTTTGTGTTTTGATAAGTTAATAATTTTAATTTTTTATACATTTATTTGGTATTTCAACTACATTTCCAACTGTCATTACCATGACTCAGAAACCAAATATTTGTTTATGGTGGTTACTCTAATCGTAATTGGTAGCAGATATGTGTATTAGTAGGTGCCAAACCTCAGTCCCCGGGGTCCCCGGTTCAAATCCTGTCAAACACCAATGGTTAGCGATAATGCCGTGACCCCGTAGGACTACTCTGAAGTAATATGTAAAATTATATTAAGCTAGAACCTAACTTCTTAAGATGTGGTGTAAAAAAATTAACACTATATCTAAAGCAAATCCAATAAAAACCCAATCGGTGCTATCAATCCGTCTTTTCAGATCTTCATTTAAAATTCAGGAACTGCAATAAATTACGGTCTATAAACTGTATGCACATTTGTGAAGATGACAAATCAACTCTAACTGACATGTCTAAGACGATCGCCTGTTAATAGGCTGAATGAGAGCTGTCATGTGGGACCTGCTGTTTATAAACACAGATTGTTTATAACCTCAAGCCCTTGACTGTTAGAATCAGCTGGGTGAAAGAGTGATATGTCAAGTTTGTTTTCGTAATAAAGAACACGCCTCGAAGGATTTCTGAGAAGTCCGTTGGATCAGTAATTCCGTTGTCTAGGACTGGATTGTCAAACTAATATTGACTGCAGTGTGCAATGGGAACAAATTACAATATGGTCTTAAATTTTTAAATAGATAAATTCGTAAAAATATATAATATGAGTAAAGTTTCCATATTTGCAATTTTTTCTCAGAATCGGTGCCATGGATTGGTATTATACTAAACGGTATCAGTAAGTTTTGTTAAAAAAATAGGTCCTAAGCCAGTGTTATGGTTTAGGATAGGCTTATGATTATTAATCGATTAGGCATAAGTCTGTTTTACCATATGAGAAGACATAATTACGAAGCCTTTCATTTACAGGTAAGTTAATCAAATTAAGTTATAGGCCTGAATAGCATTTCCAGCTGTAATGGTATATATTTTTATTGTTTGAAAGAATGAAAATGAAATAATTAATTTATTTGTTATTTTACAATCATTTTATAATTTGTTCAATCAGTTACAGAAAATCAAAGACATACATTGATCAGGTTTATAACTATAATATTAAGATTTAGAGAAAATTAGTGATTTATGCTACATAGAAAAGAGAAAATAAAATAAGACAATGTTTTGTATCGTATTTCTTGACATATCTGAGGTAGCTAACCATAATGTTTACAGATTAACATTAACTATCTGTTGGCCTGTCCTATGCACGGGGATCAAGTGTTTCAGTTAAAACTGCTAGTTTACAAATAATGACGTTAGATTTTTTCAAGATCTGCAGTAAAACATGGCCTGCACAAAAGAAAGTTCTGGCAGCTTTTAAGAGACAAACCACCTTGTAAACAAATGTCACGTGGCCATATATTTTTTTACTGATTATATGCAGTATGCAATGTAATATATGCACTGTAATAACTTGTAATATGCAATAATATTACAATAAAACAGCAAATTTGTTGATGTGAAAAGCTTTAAAGTGAAATTAAGAGCTTATGTGGACTCTGGTTATCTGTACCTACATCTACATAATCTTCCATCCTACCTTTTATCCTACCTCCATGGTCTGGCCTTACCAACAACACGGCTCCATTTTCTTCTATCACCTGCCTCTTCAATATAGACCCCAGTCTGAAGATGTCTTTCACATTTTGGTATTTCAACCTTCATTCTCGGTATTCCAAGTGGTCGGACACCTCGGAATACACTGTTAAACATTTAAGTATCTTCTCTCCTCCACGCATGAGCTGTTCATCTCAGCCTTTTGGAAAAGCGCCACTATATTACTTATGCATTTATCTTTACTTTTTGTTCTTCCAATTCCTCCAGCTTTCGTTAACTTGGTCTATATATTTATCTCAGCACCCTATTCTCAAACACAACAATAGGATTCCTTAATCAGTAAAGTGGATTCCTAAGTTTGTAAACCATACACTACTACTGGAATAGTTATAATCCAGAAAATGGTCTGGGATAGTTTATAGTACAGGGTGTTTTAGCAAATTTCCCTACAGGTGTAGGAATGGGACCTAGGCCTGGGACGGATTTGCCTTTTAATTTTGGTGCCTCCAGAGGTTAAAAATACTATTCGTTCAAATTGTTTTATATACAGGGTTATTACAAATGATGTTCCTGATTTTGATTATGGATATATTACTGGGTAAATTAGTTATAAGACTATTTTAGTTGGTACCATTGGAAAGAAAATCACATAAAGTGTTATTTACATTGGTTTGAGTGCTATCAGCTGTTTGTCAAGACAATTGTTGTAAATGTTGTGTAATAGCTAAATTTGAAGACAGGAAAGCTTTTTGTATGTTGGATTATCACATTACCATTCAGTTATTAGCGTACAACGGCACTTAATAATGATCCTCCTAGTAACCACTCTATTGGCAAGTGTTACTTGCATTTTTAGATAAATGGCTGCATTTGAATGTTACTTGTAGTATGGCTGACTTAACAACGTACTGCCCAAGAGATGGATCGGGCGGAATGGTCCGAATAATGACACATTCCTGAACTGGGCTCCAAGATCTCCGGACAACAACCCCTGTGATTTTTTTCTTGTTGGGAAACATCAAAGATTAGGTGTACACATCACCAGCAACGGATTACAAATGCTATCGAAACAATATATCAAGACACTCTTTTCAAAGTATGGCAAGAGCTTGACTACGACATCTGCCGTATCACAAGGGGTTCCCATATCGAACATTTACAGTTCTATGTATCTGAGTCAAATATTTTTGAGTTTTTCACAAGTTGTAAGCATTTTATTTCTTTGTATAACAAATAAAACTATATTTTATGTACGCTTGAAATCATGAACATCATTTGTAATATGTGTGTGTGTCCGTAAACAAGTAAACAAGTCCGTAAGAGTAATTTTTGACCGATTTTAATGAAATTTGGCTTGAAGCTGCAGGACAAAAAACATGTCAAAATTATAAATTTTATACAACTATTAACGTTTATAAATAAAAACTCGTCACCCTACCTGTAGCAGCAAACCTATGTACCTGTTAAACCTAATGTTACTTAAATAGATTTAATGAAAATCCGCTTAGTCTGCAGGCTTGCTGCTCCAGGTGTATTTTTAAACGTAATCCAAATTACAAGTACCATAAGACACGGTTTAACGACTAAACAAGCTTACATTTTGGTACCCTGTCTTCTTTATTTCATTGCTAATCGCTGATAAGTCATTGTTGCATAGTTGCCTATGAGTTTTTGTGTTATTTAGAATTTATTGTGAATATATGTGAATTTATTGTGAATGTATGAAATCATTTGGTTTTTAAGCTCTACACGATGGATGTTATAATCGGGAGGTTTTAGGTTGTAAAGGTATTAAACGGGATCAACAAACTAACTTTTGCTATACTTTTTTTTAAATACTTCCATCCATTAGCTTGTCAACAACCCTTAGGGCAATGGGAGTAACTACGATATTGTATGGGGAAAATTACTAAGTCGGAATAACTTTTGAATCATAATTTCTACAGCATTGAGGGTGGTACCATTTTGTTTTGAAAAAAGGACCATAACATACCGTACTATATTTTAATCAAAATCGTACGAGCCGTTTTAATAAAAATCTGGTTTTTGTTAATTATTTGGTTTGTATGGGAAAACCACTATTAGATATCAAAACATCCCCTCATGTAAATAAAAACGCCTGAAGATACCATGAATAGGTACAGAACTACCAAAAACACTTTTTTGGGGTTCAGGGGGACTTGTAGCAGATTTTTCCACCCAATACTTTATAATTTTGTAGAAAAAAATACTTTCTCCATATCCTATGTAATAGAAGTAAAAGTAACAAAATCAAAATTTTGAAAATCTTCAAATCCATACAGTTCTACCATAGTTCGTTGAGGTAACTGTGTTATATAACCTAGCCTTTGCTGCGCTGGCCTGTTCAGTGAAGTGTACGTGACTAGGATCCAGTTTGTAATGGTGTACATCACAGACTTGTATTCAGCAGCTTTTGAAGTTACAATATAAATCAGTTTCTAAGAAGTAAATATCGACGAGAGTTTGTAAGCATAAATCCTGCAAGGTGTCTCAACACACTAACGAGAAATTAAAATATTTTAGTAAACTGTTTATATATTTTAACACATTCGCTACTGCAATAGTACGTAATTTTCCATTCACATGGACCAGCGACGCACATATGCGACGGCCGGTTTCCATTCATAGACTGTCGTCGCATATTTGCGTCGGGGTTATAATGTTATTAAAATGCTTATATCTTTGTAACGGTCTATTTGAATGCACTGAATTCCCTGCAGTGGTCTACAGAGATGTCTGACGCACAACTGCGTCGCTCGGTCTGTGGATATGATGATTGGTGACGTCATAATGATAGTTGAAAAAACTGGTCTTTACTCTTCTGCATTACTGTATGTATGTATGCAGTATGTATGCTGCATTAGCCTATGTAGTTTTTATATTTGTTGAGTTATAAACTGTTCTTGAATAATCTGTTTTGTTTACTTACTTTCACCTCAAAACACAAACAAAAATGGACTGTCGCATATATGCGACGTTTGGTCTATTTCAAGAAAACTATAATAATTTTCACTATTGTCTTCGCTGTAGACCGGGTGTCGCCAATATGCGACATTACAAAAGGTTATACAAAATACAAAAAAAAAAAAAAAAAAAAAAACAAGAATAAATTATTTATAAACACGATTGTAGCGTATTATAATGTAAATGATCGCTGTTTTACAGGTTTTCGCCCGTGGTCTGTGTGTACTGTTATCCAAGTGACAGCCGGTCTATGCGTAAGATTCAAATGTATACCTCGGTCTGAGGCAATGACCGCGGCGTCAAACGTGATAAACATGTAGTATTTTTTATAATATAAAACATTTAATAATATATATACAATACACCGTTCGCACCCCAGTTTATTTTTTATTAATTAAAATAAAGTTATACTATTCAAGGAATGTTTATGTGATCAAAAAGGAAGTTTCTAGTTTATGTACAATTTCACCCCCTCCCCCCCAAAAGGAGTAGTTTGGGGATAGGTCGAAATTTTCAAATGTAAACTCCTACTGAGTTGTACATAATTAAAGGTCATAACAAAACAAAAAGAATGGCGCAAACAAGATATCTCTACATAAATCCTATAAATAGTTATGACAGGTCAAAGTTTTAATTGTTTTTTGAAAATACATGAATTTGGAGGTATTAATTAAAAACATTCTACAGGGTGGTTGAAAAAGCCAAAGGATTTTAGTGTTCCGTCATAATATACCCCCAGAGTGTAATATTACAAAATTAAAATTGCCAAACAGACAATAATGAGTACTGATATCATTAGGTATGAAATACAATCTAAATAAACCTATAATCACAGATTTTGTCACCAAAACGTTATACACTTGTCATTTTTGTATGGATGCAGTTGTATCTTTGTTATCGTGTTCAATGTCAACCTCTGCACCCATTTCATCGGTGTTGTCCCAAAAAATTATCATCTCGATTTCCTCTTTTATTGCTTCTAGGACATCATCAAACTTGCTCCAACAGTGGGCCTCGACATGGGAAAATAGGCTATAAAGGTACAGTCTAAAGAATAGGTTAATCGACTTTTCCGTATTCTTCTGTACCTCAAAATAATGAAACTGAATGGATTATGTTCAAACAGAAAATGGAAAATACAATATATCTCACATAAATCATTGCACCAGTGAAGGCTCTTATTGGCACAAAAAGTTTGTGCAATCAGAATCAGACTATATATTATTATTAGGTTAAAAATGGCTTTATGTGACAACTATTTTAAATACACTATAATTTTCTCAAAAACGCTGATATCTCTTCTTGATAAAAATTTTGTATTTCTCGCGAGCTAAACTTTAATTTTCTATGCAGCGTTACAATAATATCACATAAACAACGATTTCAAATTGAAATCTTTTTTTGGAAAAAGTTATGTAGACAAAATCCCAAATTTTAGAATAGTAGTATATATCAAAGGAAGGACTATTACAATCCAATGCAACTTTCAAATTCAAACTTAATCCAAATCTTCTTTAGTTTTTGAATTACAACAACAAAAACGTAGTTTCACCAAATAAAACGCATGTTAATTGTTTGTAGTGACACTGGCGTTGGTATTTCTTTGGGCATTCTGGTGCTTTCAGGTTTCTGACACATTACGATTAACACCAATAGCTATTTCCGTTATTGTATTTTTTTAGGAACTTCGCATTTTAATCTACTCGTATTTCACAACAGTTTTCATGTAAAACACTTTGTATATGATAAACACTGGCTAAATTAAGACGTTATGTATTAATTTCTTGTGGAACCAACGTTTTTTTTTAAATCAGTAGTAGGCTACCCTGCATGTCGTCTTATCTAGCCCTATTCGACGGGGATTGCCCAACTCGGCGCAGTGGTCAAATTTAATCCGAGGAAAAGTGTTATGGTCCCCTTTGGGGAAAGGGTTCAGCCCAACTCCGCGCGGTGGTCACTTTTATTGTCAAGTCCAACTCCGCGCGGTGGCCACTTCTAATATTTACGGTAGTTGTTTAGCTAATGCCTTTACCAAATCAAAGGCTACAGCACATTTGCATGGACGTGCGTTGGATTTTCCAAAAAAGGTTTATTACTGGTTTTCATGAGCTTTACGTTACACTTGTGTGCAGGATCACCGATTTTACCTTTTTATACAGCAACATACTGCAAATTTGCTGTAATCTCTTTTTTTGTAAAATACTTAGCTCTGCATCTAAAAGTGGCCACAATGGACTGTTTAATGATTAACAAAACTTAATAATCGCTTCCAATAAGATTTAACAAAAGAAACAGTCATAGAAAGTCATTGGGCATGCCTGTCGCTGAACAGTGCGCCGAAGAAAATAGGTTGGTTTTCTTTGCCGCACCCTGTACATTGTAAAGTTAAGTTTTGCAAGAGACGGTCTTTGGGACTTTTTACTAATTCTCCTTTGCATCGGAGCTCGCCAATTCTTGGATTTTGGCCCTCCTACACCTGATTATGCGTTGCGTCTCCCGAGCGCCGAGTCTCCCGAGCGCCGAAGGCAAAAGAGTATCCCGAGCGCCGAAGCCATAAATTACCATAGGGTCTGATCATTGACGCAGAAGTGACGAGGGTTAATATGATTTCTTTTAATATGCCGGTTACAATGAGTTTAATCTGTGAAGCAGTCAATATTTATCATAATAATTTCACTAGGTATGAGAACAGTTTCATTAGTGCACGGACTTAGTTTTGATATTAATCATTTCTATTTTCATCATATTAAACCTTCTTCACAACTGTTGCGTGGTTGTAAATGGATTATTTAAATGACAATACAGGACAAAACACATTGAAACTAGGGGTGCAATGGCGCATGGAATGAGGTTGGGTAAAAGATCTCAAACACTCGTTTGGGGAGGCCCCTCACCCCTCAAACAGGGCAAAAAAAAAAAAAAAATTTGGCATTTGGAGTGGAAAGTTTGTATTAACAGGTTCAGTGACTAGTTGAAACGGAACTAGCTAAAACCTTAAGGTCCAATTCCTATCCTGCGACTTTTTAGCCGCGCGTATAGAGTCGTACGGTTTGAGACGGTTGTTTTAATGGTGTCTGGAAAGATGGGGACAAGGAAACTTAGGGACACGGAAACTTGGGGACAAATATGGTCGTGAGCCGAGGGGGAGGCAAATTTCCAACCTAAATATTGTTTTGGTTTTACGTGGCAATCGTAAAAGAGGAACTCTAAGGTTCAGCTGTTGATAAAACTTTTCATTTCTGAATTTTCTTAAAAGTGGAATTATTAATTAAGGCCTAATATCTTTCGTCGTCAGTTTATACTTTTTGAAATATTTATATACAAAATGATCCAAAACACTGATTAGTATGATTTTGGACACGTTTTCATCAATTCTTTACTGTAAACGTCACTTATAAAATACCAATAATGTGACGAGATAATATTTCGCCTGAAAACAAATGCCGATCTTTAAAGGCATCTTCTAAATCTTATCTTATCTTTCTTATCTTTTATCTTTTAAGAGAGATGTGTTCTTCCTACAAACTTTCATTTGTATCTTTAAGTTATAAATTATTTACAATCAGTGACGTGTTTTGGAATCACTTCCAGGACAATTAACTTATTGACAAATTTTACGCATTCGTTATCGGTACAGGGTTTTGAAAAAATGTATTCTCGATTCAAAGTTCGAACACAATCGGTACCTACATAACTAACTCATGTCACAGACTCGCGGGCAAGAATATATTATATTTCAAAATATACATTGGTCCATTTTCACCAATTTAGTGATTATAAGAAAAAAGAGTTTAATCCCGTGGCGGATTCAGCTAGGGATCCCTTGGCCAGAAAATCTTAAACTATCGGGTAATATCATATATCAGATTTCGCTTTATTTTACAAAGCCTTGTAAACCAATTTGAACCCTTAAAAAATCACTAAATTTTCGTAGAAAATATATGTCAAAATTTGAATAATTGTAACTTTAAACCGTACAAAAATACATTCTAACATTGTGTAAAGAGAAATAGGGGAATCCTAAGTATTGAGGCTCAAAAATAGGGAAACCCAAATTTACCCTATAAAACCACCATAATTCTCCGTCCCCATCGTCAGATCATGCTTGTTCACGAACTCGTTTGAATTTGAATTTGTCATTTTGATTTCGACATTTATACAAAACTAGACACTATATCCATGCCTTGCAACAGGGTCAGTATGCAGAAAATACAATGTTGGTTCTTTGAAAATGCCTTAAAATGGTTTCACACCCACAATTTAATTAAGAAACAAAATTGAACCATATTACTTAAATTTATAATACAGTAGTACGTTTTTGTTAACTCAGACTGTGAGCACCTATTTGGGCTACCTAGGCCTACCCGTCTACAATGCTAAATTGGGCCCACGACTTTACTGCGGTCAGTTGTTTTTGTGAATTCCAATTCGACTGTCAAAACTGTCAGATTATGCCAGGTAACCCGTTCGGCGCTGGAGAGACGCGGCGCTCGGGAGACTCGGTGCTCGGGAGACAGAATCCTGATTATGGGGGTCGAAAGGATTATATACGATTTGATGAGCAGAGTGACCGCTCCGCGCGACCGGTCTCTACCCTTGGGGGCCATAAAACTTAACCCTCGTCAAAAATATGACCACTCCGCGCAACCGCTATGTGCCCGACAGTTCGACATCGACGACGTAGAAGATGACAATATCACGTTTTGTAAATGTATAGTCTAGCTCATCATAACTGATAACAATTATGGTGTCACGACTGGTAAATGCTTATATCGATACTTGGCTAGGCGTCTGCCAGCTCGATGACGTAATGCAATGGTCAGCACTTGCTATCGCTCATCACCTCTACATTCGTCGTTTTCCTACTCTACATCCTCCTTCGTACATCTTCTTCACTTATTCCTCCTTTACCCCCTCCTGAAACTATCTCCCTCACAACCTAAGTAGTAAAATTTCGTTAAATATACCGTTATCTCTACCAGCTTCACCTCCCTCTAGCCATTTCCCTCAAAACCGAGAACATGGTAGCCAAGCTTTGCTTTGTCTGAAACGTTGTTAAACAAACTAATAACTCCTTTATTTTTTGCCCCATCTTCTTATGATTTCCCTCACTACTCTAAACCTGGTGGCCAAGCTCTGCTGGGGATAAAACGTAGTTGTACAAACAAATATCTCATTTTTCCTTTAGTCCCTCTTATTATCAGTTGCGTCACTACTCCAAACCTGGTGGCCAAGCTCTGCTGGGGATAAAACGTAGTTGTACAAACAAATATCAAATTTTTCCTTTAGTCCCTCTTATTATCAGTTGCCTCACAACTCCAAACCTGGTAGCCGAGCTTTGCTTGGGATAAAACGTAGTTTTACAAATAAAATATCTCATTTTTCCATTAGTCCCTCTTATTATCAGTTGCCTCACTACTCCAAACCTGGTAGCCAAGCTCTGCTGGGGATAAAACGTAGTTGTACCAACAAATATCTCATTTTTCCTTTAGTCCCTCTTATTATCAGTTGCCTCACAACTCCAAACCTGGTAGCCAAGCTTTGCTTGGGATAAAACGTAGTTGTACCAACAAATATCTCATTTTTCCATTAGTCCCTCTTATTATCAGTTGCCTCACTACTCCAAACCTGGTAGCCGAGCTTTGCTTGGGATAAAACGTAGTTTTACAAATAAAATATCTCATTTTTCCATTAGTCCCTCTTATTATCAGTTGCCTCACTACTCCAAACCTGGTAGCCAAGCTCTGCTGGGGATAAAACGTAGTTTTACAAATAAAATATCTCATTTTTCCATTAGTCCCTCTTATTATCAGTTGCCTCACTACTCCAAATCTAGTGGTCTAGCTTTGTTTGGGATAACACTTCATCGAACAAACTAATACCGTTTTCTTTTTCTACCTCTTCGTGCCATTCCTTTACTACTTAAGCCGGTAGTGGTTTTCTTTTACATAAGCTGGTGACCAAGCTTTGCTTAAGATAGGATATTGGTCCTCAATCCATAATATGGTGTATATTTTTTATTTTATTCGTTTAACGTTTATTTAGTCGTTTATTCGTTTAATTCGATTATCAAAATTAACTCCAACCCCGATTGTTTTCCAATACGAGTTATTCACCTATGAATTAATGATTAATCTCCAAAAGATAAATGAACAATGTAAACAAACTATAACGAAGCAGGTGATTAACGAAGTAAAATGTTATAGTTCACAGGTTTGCTCTCCAAGAGCTTTCACACTTTCATCCATGCCATAAATTAAGTACTAACCCTTTGTTGTTCAAATTGTGGAATTACTTGTACAATTTCTTTTTCATTTATTTATTGTAAGAGATGTTTATAAAAATAAGAATAAAATGTGTTAGTAATATACTCATTGGGCTGTTATGGAATTACCGTGATAACAAAATCATCATTGGGACAGTAAGGAAAGACGATGTGGAATGATAACAAAAATTATATTATTATTTAACAACATCAAGAATAAATCTTCCTTAAGTTAATATAATATAAAATTAGCAGTCTTTATTTTAGTCTCTAAGTTGTTATTTTCAGTCCCATAATTGATTAATCGTGTACCTACTCTTGTTTTACCATCTCATTTCCTGTGGAATTCTACGAAGCAATTCTTTCTGTAGTTTAGGCATTAGTGCACGTCACATAAGATTTTAACAAGTGTATGTTTTAACCAAAGAAACAATGAAATAAAATACGTGACCATGGGTATCTTGACATTGCAGTGATTAATTTATTACTCATAACTCAAAAACACCCCTAACCACCCAATGATTATTACATTCCTCACTATGCCCAATGAGTAACCTGTTACTCATTACAAAACCAAACCGAACCTAGTAATCACACTATAGGTTACTATAAGTAATTTTTCAGTAAGTTTAAATAATATGTATTCCCAAAAATCCCAAAATATGGAAATCTTGAGAGCGGAAAAAACTGTAACCTCTCACTGAAAACTTAATTATAAAACTAAAATGATGACAAGGAGCACCAGTATTTCCCAGTGCTACCATCGAGTGCAGAACTAAGTTAACCAGGATTTAATGTCATTTTCTTGTACTAGAGTTCAATTTTAACTAGCCGCCATACCACTACGTTCCATAGATTTACTGTATGAAAAGTTAAATAATTGATAGATAAATTTCCACAATTTTGATAAAGCACCAACCAAATCATTGTCAAAAAAGTGGTCTATATCAATTTGGCAATTATAATATTAAGTGTGTTCATAAAAAACGTATAATCTTTGCAAGTCGTCAGGCCAGAGCCCTAGGAGAGTACATATTAAAATAGGAATATGCCTGTGTACATTAAGCCGTGTGGTTATATTGGCTCTATCTTGGAAAATAAGATCAATTGGTCAAGTAGTTTTCACGTTATTCACATACTCGAACCATTCACATCTATAATATTAGTTCCTTCCTTCCATATCATTGACTTGATCAATAATCCACTAAAAGTATTAACAGGCTACTCCGTTTTCAAAACATCATTTCTGGGAAAAAACAAACAAGTCAATTTTTTTAAACATTAAAAAAAGAAAGTCGACAATGTTATGAATTATGCACTTAAAAAATAAAAACGTCAAATTCGCAAGTACAGTAAACAATATCCCAAGTGAGTAATCCTTGTTCGATTTTGATTAAATGTTTCTTATAAGTGTATGGCGGGATAATCTAGAATGAGTTTGCGAACCAGCTTGATTGGACCATCGAAACGGGGTTTTATCGGGTAAAAGTTGGGATTTCCCATATTTGACCCTCAAAATACAAAGTTTTGCAATTTCTTTCCAAACCATTTTGTGGAGCTTAAAAAAATAAATAATGTATTATAGTTAAGTGTTTTCGTGTGCTAATGGTTGTGGAGAAAATTACAAAACACTGTAAATTAAAAATCCCTATGTTTACTTATAGAGAATAAGTAGACTGTCGTAGCTTGCTTGTTTATGAATATATTTTGATCAAACTTGGCTAATTTATTTATTTTATAGTAAGCTATTGATATTTTTCAATGAATACACATTATTACCCTCCCTATAGCAGCAAACCTAGGTACTTGTTAACCTAATGTTATCTAAATAGATTTAAGTGAAAATGTAATCAGGCAAATGGAAATTCTCTTAGTATGTAGGTTTTCTGTGCGGGGGTATTTATGTCTTGGAAATACCTTCAAATCACATAAATAAATCATTATAAGTTATCTCCAATTTACCAAAGTTAATAACATGTAAATAAAAACTAACACATACAATTGTGTCTGAATTCTGGACCAAAGTACTTGCCATTATCAGCCCAGAACCTGGCCAGTATCTCCCAGAACTTGGCCAGTATCACCCAGAACGTGGCCAGTATCGCACAGAACCTGGCCAGTATCAGTCCAGAACCTGGTCAGTATCAGTCCAAATACAATTTTGAGTCTTATTTACACTAAACTCCCAATAGTACTAAACCTCAAAGATAACTACTATGCAACAGTGTATGTCTGCTGGTCGGCAATGAAGTAAAGAAAACAGGTATACCAACGAATAAGCTTGTTTTGATTTAAACTGTATCTTAGTTTTATATTTTTTCGTGTTTATATAAACATTTCAGAATGTTAAATGGGATTTTATTTCAACTCTGTAAGATTCAATTTCAAACGACCGACCTCGTGTCATATAATAAGACTTTAATCCCGAAGTAGGGTTATTACCCTACACACAGTGACAACAACAGTCAGTTTGGCAGTTAAAGAGATGACGATTGTGTTGTTTGCTGTTGTTGTGTTGTCGGTACTGCAGCACAGTTGGAGATCCAGACTTCCCAGAATTCCCTGATAGCTGCATCCGCTGCATCTGTAGACTCAGGCAGAACACAATAACAATGTCTACCAACAGGTTTCATCTATTTAGCTATTAACACCTCTGTTTCATTATTCTAGAACGTTTTACTTTATCGTGTTCTTTACATAATGTACAAATATAATTCAAATATAATATTAATGAAATAAAATCCAAATGTTAAAAATTTAATTGGAAAAATAATCCAGTTTGAGGGTTTCAACACACACACACACCCAGACAGTATTCTTCCAGATAATCCCAATTGTACGAATAATACTTGTTGATTATGTTTCAACTATATACATCAATAAATATTTTAATAAGCTAGGATTATTTTCACTTATAAGTTTTTCTTAAATACACTTTGGTTCTTCTCATGAAGTAAATTTATAACCATGGCTACTGAAAGGATGACAAATTTGATGTTTAACAAATTAGGGTAGTAAAATATATTTTTGGACACAAACAACAAGTCGTCAGTTATGTCTTAAAAATTTTAAGATAGTGCCCAGAAAAACTTCTACTTTTAAATATAAATCGCACAGAAATCAGTATTAGTCCTTTTATCATACTGCATGAAAAATTACCGTTTTGGCTCTAAACTTGTCTTTGTAATTATTTATTCTGATCCCTTTAAGGGAAGCACTGTAAAATAAGCTGTGTCCAAATTTCTTTCTGAATGTACAAACGAAAATCAACAACAATATACAATGGATTCGACATATTGCAAGGTTTAGTCTAGCCTATCCAATTTCCAAGATTAGCCTATCCAAAAACTAGATTCGCAACTAAACTTTGCATACAGTAGTCTTGTTTCCATCTACAACTGATTTTATCCAATAAAATGATTTAAGATGTTACGATATACAAACATGTTATATTGTTATTGTTGTAAACATTTCGCAATGGATAATTATATATTATTATTATTATTATTATAATCACAAGGGGACATGTGCGCGTTAGGGTTTAAATTTCTCTTCTTGTCCTAACAAATAATGGAATACCTTTTTACCTTTAAAAAGTAACTTTATAGTTGGAAAAAATACAATCGAAAGAAATCAAAATATGAGATGAAATATAATTGGCATGTTTGTTTGAGACAATAAGGCTTATTATATAGATAACACTACTAACTCACGTTTTTTAAAATATGTCTGTTGAATACCTTGTCTTATACGATACCATAAAAAATACAATTTACGTATACCACAATCATGTTTAAATTGACAATACAAGTAGCATATTTTGCAATCATTTTCATAGACAGTTTTGTCTATTGTTGACAATCTAACAGTTGTTAGATGGTAATCAGCTGTTCAATTACAATTAATTCACTTTTGATAATCAATAAAAATCTTATAATGTAGGCCGTACTTAGTATCCATCTACTGTTTTTTTATGCTTTTGACTCTCCCTATAAAAAATGGCTCATTTAGCAAACCCACTGTAGTTCTAACTTCTTACTTTCGGTAATACTAGATAATGTAAGCAAAGGAAAATTTTTAATTTTCTCAGGTCCACCACAGCCTGATAATGAGTGAAGTATTAGTACTTGGCTGAAATGTACTGAAATCGCATAGGCAAGATTTAATGAGGATTGCATTCAATCCCTATATCTCATGACCATCATCATTACTAAATCAAACACATTTAATAGAAACTTATTTCTGGTATTTTTGTTTTTCATAACCTTAAGAGCAACGAAAATATGGAGGTACTGCTGCTTGCATACTATAGGGCTCATTTATCTCCATTTAGCATACGTCTCCTATTTGGGTATGTGAGTGCCAGCAAACCAAAATATTTAGTTTAACCTCCAAAAATATGTTAGTTAACAGTCTTGACCTCAGAAGAGTTGAGCAGATCAGACCAAGCTATCATGTAAACCTCACCTCAGAAATCAGAAATATTGACCAATTTATTTGTTTGTCAGATACACTGCACGGCGCATGTTGTGAGTGTTTTGCCATGACATTTAATGAATTATTAATTATGTTTTGAAAAAGTTCCTTTGCGTATCCACATTCAGTATTTTCATTTCTTTTTGCCGCCAGCGTATCCGCCCGGCAATGCAGAACTAACCCTTTTTATTTGAGAAATTATTCAGTTAAATAAACATTTTAATATTATTCTAATGTTAGTTTTTTTTACATTTTGTAAATTAAAAAAATATCGAGATTGTTGCTTTAGTGTTGGAATTCGAATTTAAAGGGAAATATGGCACTTTTTCAGGAGTTGACCTTTTGGGAGGGAGTCTTATTATTCCAAGTCCCCCACTACCCCACAACCAAGTTCACGGAGTAAATCTTCACCATGCAAATCATAAGTTGAATGCCATCATATCTTTTTGTTTAATAAGTATTACTATTATAGCATTACTTAGATGGTTATAAAGTATTATATTGTCTGTGGTATTAGTATCGGTGTTGGCAGAACTTTGACTTTCCGTGTTATCACCAACTGACGTCATGCAGCACTATCAGCAGTCACCAGTCTGCCGGTAACAGTCAGCAATATCTAGCGCAGTCAGCTCCGCTGTTCTCACACTTCCAAGAACAAGCTGGAATTCGTAGCCTCGCGAATTTTATCGATATCTTAAGAAAATAGCTTGAGTTCATACTTGCGTTTCGTTAGATCAATTATAAACCACTTAATCCTCTGAGAACAAAACTATTGGTAAACTAAAGTACTTCAGCTATGGTACGTGATATACATTAAGTTAGTATGATCCCTAAAGTAGCGAGATATAAGGTATTTAACAATAAGCAATAGTCTTTATCAAAATCTTCATTGTCATAAGTATGGGAAATAAAGGATTTTCTCATTCCCGTTTCTCCCTGCATGTTGCCAAACTGACCCTTCCCTACCTGTTGAATCCATTTTGGCAATTTCAGTATTTCTGTCCCACTCGAAAACACCGAAAAACTTCTACAAGGATAATCAGTAATATGATGAACTCAAGGATACAAAAAGGGGTTTTATCGAATTAGTTTACTATTTTTATTGAGAAGTGTAGTATATACATGTATGTGTATTAGGTATGTGTATTAGCATGGGCTTGCCAGTGAATGAGTATTTAGTATCTGGTATCAGTAACAGAGACAAACCACCTGAAATTTACTCATTATTGGCAATTGAAGCAATTCAAATGTTGAACATTGGCAGGCTGTTTAACTGAGACCCCAATAGTTCGAGAGATCAATCATTTTTGGTGGGATTAATGAATTGGTGTTTTGTTGATTTTAGACAATCATTGCCTAATGTGCCACAACAACTACAAACTATTTCAATGAAAAAAATTAACAATTTAATTTCATTTACTGTAGTGAAACAACAGCAAATGTGAAATATAATAAATCTGATTTAGGATTAGCCATTTTTATAAAACGACATGGAGATTGGGACAAATTATTTGGGTCCTGATATTATACAGATATCTTCTGGAATAGGTGGTACAGAATCTCATACCTTGATTTTGTCTATGGAAATATAAACAACACATGATTTATTGTCTGAATGTTGGTAGAGTAATTTCAAAGAATTCGAGTACATCAGGATGAAAAACTGCTTAAAGGTGAAAAATAGTGTTCTTCATAGATCTCCAGAGGTTATGCACTGGACTTGAGAAAGTATATTTAAGATTTGATGTAATATCAAATGAGTGTAATGGATGAGCAGGAAAAGAACCCTAACAAAATATATTAAATAGTTTGTACCAATATGTTGTCTGTTAAAAATCTAACTGACCTGCCCACCACATCAGCTAATACAAAAAAAAATTGGTAGTAGTGTGTATGAGAAATTTAAACATACAATCAAATTGATCAATTAATGGAACGTAATTACATGTGAAATGTTTGTGTAACAGCATTAAAGACTATGAGGTTTTGACTGGTTCCTCAAGTAGGCCTAACAACAAACTCTGATACCCAAAAGAAAATTTGAATCCATTAGACAGAGTGATGCCATTCTATAATCAAGGAAGCACAAATAAAGCTCATCAGGAAAAGTTCATGGCAAGGGTAGAATACTAGCTTCCCATTTACAAATTCATGTGGCTGCAAGTCAGGAAAATTCCTTTAAAGCGCTTTAAAAACTATTTTTGTAAAACACTAATCCTCTATTTAAAATGACATGTTTTGTTGGTGAGGTCATTAATCCACTTAGATATAATACTTTTGGGAGTCACTCACCTTGTTGAAATAAGAAGAACCAAGGCCGCACTAGTATATCTAGCCTTGGAAGAACCCAACCACCTTTCACACACAAACACTCATTACAAAAACAAAAATAACAGGAAATAGAGAACTTTAGTCTGTTATTTAATTTTTTTATTTTTTCTTTTTAATGTTTTAATAGAATGTTTCCCCTATTGGGCCTGATGATAATTTGAGTGTCTAAGCGAAACTGATCACCACTTACCCTCTTGTAAGTTAACAGTTTGGAGTAAATATATGTTTCAAGAGTGTTATTAAAAATATTTTCATTTATTTTTTATGTATCTCCAAGTCAAATTACTATGATTAAGATCGAAGGAAAAATTATTGTGTAGGCTACATTCCCATTCATACTTGCAGTAGTGTCTTACAATATCATGTGCCATGATCCGTGTCAACGGACTTTGAAAACTTAGAAACAATATAAACATAGAAAAAATAATTATATTGAGAACCGTAATAAAACTAGTCCATTTTCACGTTGTGCAGCTGATGAAGAGTTATGGTACATTTACTGCTGACTCGGGGGCTTCAAAATATTTGTATTTAAAGAAAGAATATTTCACTCAGAACCAGGTCTGTTGGAAAGTGACTGTGTAATCAAGTCCTTTCTCATGTGCTGAGCCAGTTTTCGCTGGAGCACTATCTTCGTAGCCTCTCTACCAAAGCACAGAAAACATACTACTATAACCCAGAATGCCAACCGCATGGTAAAAAGCATTAAGTGTTTTGAGAGAGCTTTGCCTGTCAATCCGTAGGCAGTGCCACCAGCGTTGCTATGCTTTTTTACCACGCGGTTGGCGTTCTGGGTTATAGTAATATGTTTTCTGTGACCAAAGCAGAATTGTATGCATCCCAAATTGGTACTCACTGATTCAAATCTCCCAAAAAGATCATGGTGCTGAACTGGCAGGATCCTATAATAAATCTTTTGTTTTCACTATTTTCAGAGTCCTTATTGGAGGCTAGTGTGGCCACTAGCCTCCAACCCTAGTGGAAGACATCAATAGAAATCAACATCTTGGATTATTTCAAACAGCTGTTAAAGGGTTATTTATCATCCGAAAATATTTTTTCATAAACCAAAGTGATTAAAATTTAAATATCTAGTGCACTATAAGATCAGGAATTTTCTTTGTAGTTTTGTATGTGTTTTCAAGGGAGTAAATGGAGACTAATGGCCATCTTGGATTTGCCCGCCATAAGAGCAATATTAATTTTGTTAATTTCAAACAGCCGCTGAAGGGTTATTTATCATCTCAAAATATTTGTTCAAATACCAAAGTGATTGCAGTTTAAATTTCTATTGCACTGTGGGAATAGAAATGTTATTCTTACCTTTTTAAATAGGAGAGATTTACATTTGTAAATTGTTTTAGGAGTTATAAAGTCTAGGCTCCAAGGACTCTTTAATACCATATTCTCTCTCCCAATCGTGTTTTCTGACTCTTCAACTGTTATGATTTCTCTCATTCCCTTTCAACTCAACTAAGGAAACTATACAGAATAACCAAGGGCGGAATAATCAAGGGGAGCTTGAACTCGAGTATGAAGACTCTGGACACTGGGCGACCTCCACTTTGATGAATCCTTCCCTGGGTACAAGGAGCTTTGCTCGGGACGAGCCACCTGTACTCATGAGACCAATGTACACAAAATTATACTGTAGAAAGAAAGAGAGGGAAAATCAACCGCACAGGAGGCCACAACATCCCAAACCAAACTAAATCTCATGAAGCAACAGAGCCCCAAGATACTAGTTCCCAGGACCTGTATGACCCATTCTATGAAGCAAATAAGCCTCAGGGAGGAGATCTGACGCATGACATTATCAGAGAAGGAAGGGTTCTTCCAAGACAAAAACTCCCAAAGGAAGAAGCTAGAAGATGGAGTGAGCAGCCTCAAGCTCGCAGGCAGGCCAAGAGTAAAGATGAGTGCCTCCCTATCTAAAAGGTTTCAATGGTTTCCACAGATTGGATACTCTCGAGATTGCGCCGAGAGATGCTCGGCGATGGCAGGACCTTCTCAAACAAAAGGAACAAGCAGGGGAATTCAGCTTAAAGCCAACAAGACCTAGGCTATATAACAAGACCCCCAAAGAAACTTGATACAAGAAGAGCAGAAATACAAGAGAGTTCTTTAGAGGTGCTACCATTACTCATTAGAAGACCCCAAATCCCCAAAAACTCTCATATAAGCAGGCAGCCTAGGGAATCAGAATTGATATCATAAACAACCATCTTGAGGATTTACTGACCAGCAAGTAGATGGAAGCCAGCAAGTGTAGGAGGAGTCCATTCCTACACTAGTCTGGAGCAAAGCCCAAGATAATTCTGAGTACAATTGACATGGATTTGGGTCCTGTCAATTGACTAGAATACCACTGTTTAGAGCTGAGTAGAGACAGTCCACAGACCATGGCCTTTAGGGTTCTTCAGGGTTGACACAGTCACCATGCAACTGAAGTGCAAGGGCTCAGAGGAGGGAGCTAGCCAAGCCGCTCCAGTACCTCAGCCAACGCCCTCCACCATCATATCCAGTGCGGAAATGGTGGGAAGTGACCACCCCACCAGCCTCCTCCCCCAGAGCCAAGAATGGGGACAACAGAGAGGACAAAGGTGGAAGTGGATAGAGGAGACGTGAGACACAAAAGAGAGAGGAAAGAACCTCTTAAAGTTCATTTTTAAGATTAATCAGCAAATTGAAAATATGAGAAGCATTCCAACCTTTAGAAATAGAATAAAAGAGGAAGTACTGGACCACACTCTAACCAAACTATGAACTTCAGCAATTTCGAGACAAGGGGATGGCATTTTTTAACCAAAAAGGTATAAAATTACCCGAGTACTGCCAGAGTGATCATGTGTAATCCTTATGTGCACACACGTTTCGTGGACTAAATCCCAAAATCCTCATCTTCAGATCTTGTAAAAAAAAAAAAAAAAAATATTAATAAAACCGTCGCTTTGAAAAGGTTGTCAAAAGTTTAAATAAGGAACACAGACATATACTATATACAAATGGAGACATTTACACGATAAAAAACGAGTAGGCCTACAGACAAAATTTCACAATATCCAACCGTGTGCCCACAGTTACAGGTTAAGGTCATGACTCTCGGCTGCTTGTTCAACAGCTGTTCTTGGTTCTTTATTATCGTACAATGCATGAGATTGGAAATTGATTTTCTCGTTAAATAATGTGTTAGGTTGAATTTTGGATATTTTATAATGATATATCGAATCCTCTAAAGCGTCCATAACGTTTAGCCCAGTCAATATAGGTTTTGTGTGGGAAGTAATTCTCGGAAAGCTGGATTTTTCTATGCTGTTAGACCATGTTGAGATATGTATTTTCCCAAATGTCCCCGCTTCTCCTCCTTGTGCTTTCTTCTCACCCCCTTCTTAAAAACTGGTTAAGATAGCACTACAATTTTTTATTAATAATTTTTGCAATAAGATTTCCTAAAAAAAATTCATTACCATGTCAGCCTTAATATTCAAAGTTTTTCGTTAAAAAAAGTAACACAAACATAAAAAACTAATTTTACAGTTTAAATTTTTGGAACTTTCCTTTGTAGTTTTTTTATAATGAGGTCGTAGGACAAAATGTTTTGAGTAAAACTGGTAGTATATAATTTAAGTTTTAAAATGGTATATAGTTACTACTATTAAGTTTGCTTATAGTGTTTAAAACAAATAGTACAGTAAATGGATTTCACAGGACTCGGGGTTTTTATGCGTATCACCATAACAATTTAATCAATTTGTGTATATGGTTGTTGTATTTGCAGCTTCATGTAGAACATATTAAATGTTCTGTAATAATTTAATCCACATACAGACTGTTGTAAATACCAATAAATAACTAATAACTCTGACTTTTATTCTACAAGTTATTATAACAAATAATTAATTTGTAGAATAAAAGTAAGAGTTACCATAAAACATTAATAATGACAAAACGATGAAATAATTGAATAACGTTGTATTTTAATCACAGTATACTTAAGTATGTTATCGATCGATAGAGTATAGTATAATGTATTATAACCTATCATATTTTTTCTTCTAGTCATCATACTCGTCATGGTATTGCAACAGATCAGTATATGATAGCCTGTTCACAAATGGACAAACATGTAAATGCGAGATTTACTCGGTCACAATAATTTTGTAACTAACTTTGCAAGAACTCTAAAGAGATTTTGATGACATGCTTCTGATGTTGGGGTAACTTATATAATTCAAAATCCGACTTTATAGAAGACTTTTTAGTTATTATTGTAAAGCTAAAATACCACGCTTCATCAAAGTTAGAATCTTACTCAGCTCATACATGAATGGAACAAACCTTTCTCTATTCAAGGCTATATGATGTCTTTGGAAGAACTTTGATTTAAGAACAGTTCTGCTGCATGCCTTGCCTCTCCATTGAATTTTTTTTTATGAACTTGATTGTTTTATTTTTCCAATTTTTAAGGCAAAAGTGCCGTTACATAATGTATTTTAGTAGAGAGTAAAAAAGAGGAGTTTCCTCAGATTTTGCGGAAATCCCCTGGAGAACAAACATAAACATCCGTACGTCAAAATCCGGTAATCTCCGGGGAAATGCCAATCCTACAAAAAACAGAGTTTGTATCACAATTAGTCATGGCTTGTGCAAACAAAATGAATCCATCTACATTTTAGTACAATGCTTTTCAGTTTGATTATGACGTAGCAAATGAAATAATTAATGTATACTTTCCTTCAACATCTTTAAAGTAAATGGACTTTATATTGGGTAACACAAGGATAAAAAAGTATTGAAATGTCCATTCCAACAACAACAATTATTCTGAATAACGAGTAAAGTGCTTTCCATGATTTACAATTTCAGTGTCTGCAACATCAAAATGTCTAAAGGATTTAATACCATAATTGTCTAGTTACATATATACTCAATTCATTTAACTTCAGCAAGCTCAATCTCACAGGAAAGGTATAAAAAAAAAAAAAAAACTCGTATGTTTTTTGTCAATTGTTGTTGCCTCTGGGTAACTACAAAACATACAGTGTGTAAATTAAGTATTGAAACAAATCTGTATTTTTAAAACCGAAATAGATAGAAACATTCTGTTTGTGGCAATAACTGTAAACAAAGGTTCCGCAATTGTTTACATCAAAAATACTTTTTAACCCCCCTAACAGGGTAGTGGGTGACTCATTTTTTCAAATAGCAACCCCTATTGAGTGACCCCTCATTTTGAAGGATTTGTCAAAAGAAACACAATAAAGCAAACCCGAGGTGGATATCTCACCCCTAGCCAAAATGGCAGGCATTACAAAATTTGATTTACTGTATGTGAAAAAGCAACAATTTCACAAATAATGGAGAGAAATCTGTATTTTTAAAACTGAAATAGATAGAACTATTCTGTATGTGGAACTGATTGTTAACATAGGTTCCACAATTTTTTACATCAACAATATTTTTTCAACCCCTTTAACAGGGTAGAGGGTGGGGGTGAGTTATTTTTTCAATAACAACCCCTATTGAGTTGTTTGTGCTACTTTTTATACGAAACTATGAATATTAAGGCTGACATGGTAATGGAATTTTTCGTAGGAAATCTTATTGCAAAAATTTTTAACAAAAGATTGTAGTGTTATCTACCTATTTTTAAGATACATCTTATTTTCTAAGATACTGTAAATTTATCTAAAAGGGGGGGGGGGAGAAGCGGGGACTTTTGGGAAAATACACATCTCACCATGTTGAGATGTGTATTTTCCCAAAAGTTCCCGCTTGTTTTCCTAACAGCATAGAAAAATAAAGCTTTCACAGGATTATTTCTGACATCTGCCTTATTTGTATGTTCATTGACTGGGCAAATTGCCTTCATTGCAGAAATCTAGGGGGTTAAAATTTGTGTCAAAATTTAGCAGTACTCAGGTAATGTTAAACCATTTATAGTTTGCATCAGTGATTCGGAGACAAAACAACTTAATCATGAAGTATTGCTGTCACACCACAAGTTTACTGTAAGTGTGTTCGCTGTTTCAGGTTAAGTGTCAGAAAAGGGCCATGTGGCCCTAACTTCGCCTGAATAAATAATGCATTTTCCATTTCATTTCATTAATTTTCACCACAAACCACAGGTTTGGCATGACAGCATGGCTGGAAATAATCATGTTAGGGCTCCCTAAAATCATACTGGGTGGGTTATATAGGGGATCACTTTATTACAAATTGTGAGAGAAAGCAAAAAAAAAAAAAAAAAAAAAAAAAAAAAAACACAATGACAATAGACAGTTTAGAAGAGAAGGCTGAATCTCTAAGTAGAACCATCAGTAGGGCCTATGAAGACAACTTTCCTCTCAAAATAAAATTTACCACCAGAGATGTGGCCTGGTATAAAGAGAAGCTGAGAGTAAAATTAATTAAACTATTTTAATACCATACTCTCTCTCTTTCTCAATTGAGTTCTCTGACTCTTCAAGTGCTATGATTACTCTCATTCTGTTTCAACTTAACTCAGGAAACTATACAGAATACACCAAGGGCGGAATAATCAAGGGAAGCTTGACCTCGAGTATGAAGACTCTGGACACCTGGCTGAGCATTAAAGGGTTGTAAGCTCCAGAAACTCTTCAACACACCAAAAGAACAAGGGAATAGGCAAATTGCTCAGAGCCCCGACGGAGTAAAAGCCAGAAATCAAATCCAAAAGGAAGACTTCGAAGCTCTTACCCAAGGAGATAAATAACCTACCAGAAGTGGATAGGCAAAGAATTAGAAAAAGTTCCCCAAAGAAAAGCACCAAATACTTTGGGGTGTTTCATACAGGAGGATTGGGAGTGCACCCTGTATGAAAGAGATCCTAAGGGTCCTCCTAACAACCCGCTTCCCAGGGAATATGCCGCTGGATGGGATGGCGGAGTATTTTCACAAAGGAAACCCCTTAGAAAAATGCAACAACCTGTCAGAGAGAGGCACATAAGCACTGTGGAGAACCTGACTAAGATGTCAGTTGGATTCTTCGAGGGCGCTATATGAAGGACTTGGGAGGTATTGGCCCGCGCCTTCTATACAAGATAAAGATAAGATAACCCAGTATAAGAATGGACATTAATGATACATTTTAAGTGGAGGCATTGGGACACAAAACCTCAACTATACTGCCTTGGATACTTTATTTATTTTAGCACACTTCCTCTGGGAACGGGGTATGAAATCCGAAACTCTACACCAGGCAAATCTGTCTTTCCAGCCTTGTGTGTCTGAGTTGCCTTAAGGTGTTTTAGCACGTGTCAGGTGACTATTAACTGTACAAACCTACTCATCAGATTCACCTTTAGTGGAAGACATAAGGAATTGAATAACAAGTAAAAAAAAAAAACTACAGTAATATAACATCTCAAACATTGGCACATTTTATTTGTAATAAAATAAACAATTTTATTTACAGATCCACAAACAAATTCTTTTACAAAAATATTACACTTAGCTGCCTCATATCATAAATTGTATTAAATTTGTCTTTGAATGATAAACATTCAAAATAAATCACTAACAGCACCACATTTCATTTAAATATAAACAAACCTTAAAATACTGGTCTGACCAAACGTTTAGGCATTCAATAAAATTTTTAAAAAGTGGTACTATAAAATCTAAACACATTATATGTACATAGGTACACACAATTTTAATGTACATAGGTTTTTATGTACAAATGTACACAATTTCCGTATATAACTCTACTTAAAATAGCAAATAATTCTAAAAAAGCGCCATTAGAAATTGTCATGAGCCAAGAACTACTTCCATAGTTCAAATTTTCAACCCTTTAATGAATTACACATCTTTTATTCTTTTACTGGAATAAAAAAAAACTGCTATGTCCCCTGAATTTAAAATCAAAATCCCTACTAAAACTTCTATTTAAATCACATTATTTAAATGGCAACAACCGCTTACTTACTCATTCACTGATCATTGATCATTATACCTCAAAAAGGTAAGATGCAAGACTCGTAATGAAACCCGACATTTGCAAAATGTTTTTCAATGAGTAATATTTAGAATTTATTGAAAATTAGCATACATTGAATTTGAATCAAAATCAATTGTGAAACATTACAAAATAAATATTAGGGACGGGTAAAACACATAAAAGTACATCCTATCCAACAGAGTCCATATTTTGAGAAGACTAGTTTCTCATTTTAAATTGACTAAAACTAAGATGGTAGAGGACCTACAGGAAACTAAGACTGTATACACCTCCGTTGAAATTAATATTTGGATAAGTACCTGCATTGCGATAGAATCACACACTTTAACATCACTATCATTAGTGATGTGTCAACACAGAATTTCAAATCTCAAAATCACAAAAATGTTAGAAAAGTTTAACATATGGATTCATATAGATATTTATTGATTTCAACTAAGAATCAAGAATAAAGAATCAAGATTTTTTTTGTCATACAAATTTTATTCAGCACTAATTTATATCTTATTCATAATATTATGTTAGTGTCAAGATATTAATTTATTTTAGTGTTTCTTGTTCAAAACTATGTTCTTAAAAATCTTATGTTTTTCTAATGTTTAAAGTGCATTAGCCATATATTAATGCTATTATGTTAGAGTTAAAGTCAAATTTCTTTAAGTTTTGATTACCTTATGGTATTGGTATTATAATAAACATGTGATCACTTGTATTTTGTGTAACCTTGACCAGACAAAGGTTGTAAATTGATAATTAACAAGTAAAAAAGTTTTGCACTTAAGTTACAAGCTTTGAAGTTATACTTCAAATTTTCAAGCTTTGGTTTGGGTTTTGAGATTTTAAATTTCTGGTTTTGACCATCACTTATTATTCATTATCACTAACTATCATCTGCACATTACTTCATAGCACCAATACTAACTACACATTCTATAGTTTCTTTAAGGAGTCCAATTTGACGCCTAAATCCATGATCCTATTCTGCGCCTCCACAATGTTTTTATTCCTGAAACAGTTTCAAGAAATTAGACAAATTAATTTAGAACTAGATACTTATCACAAAAATTACGAATAGCCAATTTTACTTTATGATGAGCCTATTTTTATTATCTGAACTTCCCCGTGAATGATCAGATACTAAATCAGATGCTATTTCCACATGGTATGAATGTACACTGTACCGGTTGCACAGTCACACTCGGAATATACGTGTCAGGATTAAATTTCCTGAACTTGACAAATGAAAAATTAAGACATAAATTAAGGCTAGACTTCTTGCCTTTGAATTCTTCAGATACTACATACCAACCAGGGGTGCCTGGAGGGGGGTCGGATAGCGGTGCACTTGTGTCTATGGGAATTTCGGGAGTGGGTTTATTTTACATATTGATTGCCAATGATCATTTACAAGGTTTTTTATCAGCAGCAATTTTTTTGTTTATTTCAAAATTGCTATTATCATTTGCAAAACAATTATGGCTATTCATACAATGTATAAGATGTCTTCAAAATGAGAACAAGGACCCGTGACTGAGACTAGAAACTCATTGTTTTACAATAGGCAACAAGCTAGCCACACCCCGGCCTCCTACACCACATGTAATAGACTTTAGGTTTTTCCACGAATACTAGAATAAAATCCGTTATGGGTCATAAACATAAACAAATGATGTTGGCTCGAATCCTATACTAATAAAATTAACATATGTTTTTGCAGTTCCATTTAAGCAATGTTAAAAAACAGCAGCTCAAATGAGCAAAAATCGAAGTCGGAAAAGGAGTGGAGCCCTTTTGGGCGTAGCTCCAAGGTCAAGAGGTCGCCACCAGCGAACAACGTTAAGGCAACTCCACCACCTGCAACCTTTAAGGGCTCAAATGAGTTCCCCCCACTAAGATCTCCTTTGACAAGTGGAGAAGGAAAAGTAGACGTTGAACCGGCGTTGACGGGAACCCTCCTGGAAAGTACAGCGCCGAAAATCAGCCCCCAGAGGTCGGATCCTGAACTTCAGCGTTACCGTCAACAATACGACGATGCTGATGAGGAGGAGTCTGACCTCCTGGTAGAGATGATGGACCTCATCAATAATATGGAGGGAACCTTGAAGCTCCGGACCAACGTAAACCGGTCAATCAAGGACGGTCTCCCAAAGGTGAAGGATCGGGTTGCCCGAGTTCTCGAAATTAAAGGCTTGATGAGACAGGCTTTAGTTAATGAACGGGAGCTTGTGAACCAAGTTTTAGCCCCTAAACTGAACGACAAGGGCGGGAATCAAAGGAAACGGGCAAGGAGCTCACCAGCGGAGAGCCCCGATCTTCCTGAATTGGCCAATCAGCCTCTGTCAGATGTTGAGCAGAAGGTCGAGGACAGGGCCACCCAGATGACACCCCCTACTGAGCACACTCCAGCTCTAAAGAAGCGCCCTCAGCAGACCAGGGAGCTTGCCTCTCTCCCAACGGTTGACGGAAGCAGCTCTATGAACTCTGCTGTGGCACCATCAAATGTGGGTAACTGGGAGAAGAGGCTTTCCCGCAAAGAAAAGAGGAAATTGAGACGAATGGAGGCTGTCTCTAACAAAGAACCTGCAGCAAGAGATCGAAAGATTGCTGATCCTGCTCCGGCGAGGGAGGTTCGTGGAAAGGCCCCCCCTGTTTCAAAGAAACCCAGGCCGAGAAAGCCCAGGGCTGAGGCAATCCTGATCAATCCCTTAGGGGGGCGCTCTTTTGCTGAAGTCTTGGGTCGACTCAAGTCTAAGGCCAAGCCAGAGGAGACGGATACGATTGTTAAGTCAATCAGGTGTACCCAGAATGGGAAAGTTCTCCTCGAGCTGGGGAAATCTGGTGACCGAGTGGCTTTTGCTGCAAAGGTCAGAGAGGCTCTGGGGGACCACGGTACTGTTCGGGAACTCGAGCCTAGGACCTCGGTGGAGATCCGGGACCTTGACGGTCTTTCGACTGAGGCTGAAGTCAGGGAGGCTATCAACAAGGCCATCCCTGATATCCAAAATGCCGACTCCCTTAAAGTATGGCTTACGCGGCCCAACCGCAGCGAGCAACGCATAGCTATCGCTGAAATGCGAAACCAAGATGCCAGCAAGCTGCTTAATCTCACACACCTGAGAATTGGATGGGTCAATTGCAGGCTCAGACGGAGGGTGGTTGTACCGCGATGCTTTCGCTGCCTCGGGTTTGGTCACTCTTCCCGAAACTGTAAAGGACCCGACCTATCCAAGAATTGTTTCAGGTGTGGCGGCTCGGGCCACAACAGGAAGAACTGTACCGCAGCAGAGCGTTGTTTTCTCTGCGCAGAGAAAGGCCAAAAGGACGCCTCATTAGGTCACATTCCAGGGGCTGGGCGATGCAGTGTTTTCAAGGCTGCACTCGACCTTGAGAAGGCTAGGTCTGGGAAGTGAGGATTCTCCAGGGTAACCTTGAGAGGTCCAGAACGGCTGACTCCCTCTTAGATCAGCTGGCCCAAGAGATCGGTGCGGACACCCTTCTGATCAGCGAGCAGTACCGTGACAGGGACCCACACTTCTGGTTCCCAGATTCTCTTGGTACTGCCGCTTGTTGGGTTCGAAACAGCACGGAAGCACCAGTGCGAGATCACGGACGCGGCCGAGGCTTCGTTTGGGTCAGGTGTAGGGACGTCACGTTTTTTAGTGTCTACCTTACCCCCAACGAGCCAATTCGGGAATTCCGTCTGAAGATTGACCGCTTAGAAGACAGTGTACGGGGTACCGTTGGGCATGTCGTTGTTGCTGGTGATTTTAATGCGAGGGCTGTGGAGTGGGGTATGACCTCTACAAACTCCCGGGGGAAATACATCCTGGACTTTGCCGCCAGGGCCGGACTTGTCGTCTTAAACGAGGGCGACACGCCTACTTTCCGGCGCCCCGGCATGAGAGGTACGATCCCCGATATCTCCTTCTCGTCGGAATCACTACTAGCACGGATCTCCAACTGGAGAGTCATCGAAGACCTCACGGCAAGTGATCATCAGTACATCGTTTTTGATATACTGGATGAACATCATAATCAGGCGCCTGTATCACGATCTGGACCACGCCGATGGAATACGGACAAGCTGGATGTTGAGAAGTTCACTGACGTAATCTCACGGGGAGCGCTGGTGAATTCTGCTGCACCTGTTGACGCCGAGGCATTGGTAACGTCCACGATGGAACTGATTGTCTCGGCTTGTGACCAGGCCATGCCACGCAGGGGACGCCGTCGCGATAAGCAAGCTGTGTACTGGTGGACTTTAGAGATCTCGAACCTTCGGAAAGCTTGTCTGAAAGCCAGACGTGCCGCTATGAGGGCCAGAAGATTCCCGGATTTCGAGGCTAAGTCAGCGGCTTATAGGGCTGCGAAGAAAGCTCTTCGTCGGGCTATCATCAGGAGCAAGGTTAGCTGTTGGAGGAGGCTTCAGGAGGATGTTGACTCTGATCCTTGGGGACTGGGCTACAAGGTTGTAACCCAGAAACTCGGCGCCCGATCACCACCTTCCGTCATGGAGGGCACCACCATGGACAGGATCGTCACCGCCCTTTTCCCGTCTCATCCTCGGCGGCCTTTTTTCGACTATGGCGAGGTAGGGGACATTCCACTCTTTAGCATTAAAGAGCTGGAATCATCTGTCCTCTCCCTGAAAAATAGAAAGGCACCTGGTCCTGATGGTATTCCCAGTGAGGCTCTCAAGAAGGTATTCTCAGTTAACCCCCTCTTACTGCTGAGAATGTACAACACATGCCTGTGCGAAGGGGTTTTCCCAACTCCTTGGAAAAGGGCTAGGCTTGTGCTAATCAGCAAGGGGAAAGGTGACCCGAATATGCCGTCGTCTTATAGACCCCTCTGTATGTTGGATGTGGCCGGAAAACTCTTCGAGAAACTGATCCGCTGCCGCCTGACGTCTGCCGTGGAAGCTGCCGGAGATTTGTCTCCTCGTCAGTACGGCTTCAGAAAGGGTCGGTCAACAATCGACGCGATATCCGAGGTACACAGAGCGGTAGAGCGTGCCGAGAGCTTCAATCATTACTCTCGCCGTATCGTGCTTCTTGTTACGCTAGATGTCAAGAATGCTTTTAACTCGGCGAGATGGGTCGATATGTTGAGCGCGTTGAGGAATAGCTTCCGCGTACCAGCATATCTGTTGAGGCTGATCGAGGACTACCTGCGCTGCAGAACTCTTAATTACGAAACTAAAGATGGTTCGCGGACGATGGATGTTACTTCCGGTGCCGCGCAAGGTTCGATACTCGGCCCAGATTTGTGGAACGCTGCCTACGACAGCCTTCTGAGATCTGAGATGCCAGAGGAGACCGTTTTAGTTGGGTACGCCGATGACGTCGCAGCCCTCATTGCTGCACGCAACGTTGAGCTAGCCCAACTGAAACTGAACCAAGTCATGCGCGTTGTAAACGCCTGGATGACTGATCATGGTCTGACACTCGCTCTGAGCAAGACAGAGATCGTCATCCTCACGAAAAAACGGATTGAAACCATCGTTCCGCTACGAGTTGGGAACGTAGTTGTCCAAACCACGCGAACCGCCAAGTACCTTGGTGTCATGGTGGACAACAAGCTGAGCTGGAGGGACCAGATCTTCCGTACGGCGGACAAGGCTGCTAGGAGTGTTGCTGCTCTTAGTAGGCTTATGGCCAATGTCGGTGGTCCCCGGTCCAGCCGTAGAAGACTACTGATGTCTGCAGTCCAGTCCGTGCTTCTCTACGGCTCTGAGGTGTGGGCAGACGCGCTTAACAAGGAGGCGTATAGGTTGAGGCTCGCACGAGTGCAGCGTCAGGCGGCACTCAGGGTCGCTTCCGCGTACCGTACGGTGTCCGAACCGGCCGTTTTGGTGATCGCTGGAGTTATCCCAGTCAAACTCTTGGCAGCGGAGAGGAAGGCAATCTACCAGAGACAAGGCTACATTGGAAAGGACGCTGCAAGAACAGAAGAGCGCTCCCGCACTTTTCAGATGTGGCAAGAAAGCTGGGAAAGGGAGACTCGAGGACGTTGGACTGCCAGACTCATCAGGCAGGTCCAACCGTGGGTAGAACGGCGGCACGGTGAGGTTGACTATTACCTCACGCAGTTCTTGTCAGGTCACGGCTATTTTCAGTCGTACCTGCACTTGATGGCCAAAACGAATTCACCTGACTGCATTTACTGCCCATGCATTCCCGACGACGCGGAACACACTTTTTTCCACTGTCCACAATGGGATATGCTTCGCCAGGAGGCCATTCAACATCTTGGGGTGCTGTCGATTGAATCGATCTGTGAGACCTTGCTGAAGGGTGAGGACAACTGGGACTGCTGGTCGCACTTTGTCCGGAATGTCCTTCAAGCTAAAAAGAATGATCTAGATCGGAACATAGTCTAGATTTGATAAGAAATAAACGGCTAGACACGGCGTAAGCCCCTCGGGCGTAGGCAAACTCGGCCTAGTTCTGATGAAGTGCGACAAGTGTTCCCAGGCTAGTGTCCGAAGAGTAGAGGAGGTTTTTAGTGGGTAGTCTCTGGGCCTTAAGCCCGTTGGAGTCCCACACTACAGGCTAGCAACCTGTGTGCATAAATGCATTTTCCCACCTCTCCCTAAAAAAAAAAAAAAAAAAAAAATTTTAAAAAACATTTTTTTTCAGGCCGAAATCGTGTTTGTTTATGTCATACCGTTTCTTTTCAAGTATTCATGGGTTTTCCTAATATATTAGACAATAGATTTTCTTGTAGTCATCTTAAATGCAGGTAAGTCCATTGGGCTAGGCCTAGTTTCTTTCTTGATTAAGCTAAGCTAAGTCCGTGATATTTGATTTTGTATATGTGCCAGTCTTGAGGTTTTATAATGGCTGTGTTTTAAAAACTATCTAGTAACCACAGATAGTGGTGGTGTTCGCTTTAATGGTTGATGCCATTTTCATTGTTGACAAGGTCTAAAGTAACTTTATTATTTAACAACCAATAACGGTTTATGATTTATAAAGATAAATATTTATGATTAATCACTGCACTAGACCTCAATAATGCTGATAATATTTGTTAATTACAATGTGAACCACTTTGATTGAGGACCCCCACTGAGTAGATTATTGTGATCATTTACAAATTAATTCATTAAAGAATGCGTAATAAACCTAAAATTATAGAAAATAATCCAAAATACTGTATTTAAGTTATCCTTCCATAATATAAACTAACAGATTTTCTTTCAGAAAAAGTAAATGTAAATTCCCAAGTTAAAAGAATAAAAGTATGGACCCCGTTACAGGGAGAACAAAACTAAACATTTTGAGTCTGGTTTACACGATCCTAAATCGGGTCCGATCCATGTCTGCCCTGAAATATGATGGTGTAAATCAGTGCTCTTGGTCATGACGGGGACTAGGTAGGGAGGTCGTTTGTTTAATTAGTTAAAAAAAATAAAACTTATTCACTGAACAATTTTATAATTCTGTTTTGGGGGAAACTCACATTTTTGTAAGAGCTTGTTGGATCAATTTCTTTTTTTCATCACTCAAATATGTCATTTTGTTGTTTCCAGTGTTTTCTGAAGTTTTTGAGCTCTTAGCATCCTGAAACAAAGTTTACAATTGTCAGAGTGGACATATGTTTGTTAAAGCTGTGTTTTCTTAGGAGCGGAACTCGGAGAGCAGACTCCTCTTGTCTTAGGTAATTTAATGTTACCATTTTCCTAGAAGCGGAGCAAACGCCATGTTAATCGCTTTCCCCAACTCCGCTCTCTGCTTATGTGTCTAGGAAAACCTGGCTTAAGATTCTAGTAACACCTTTAAGAAAGTCACACTTTAGTTAGACACTTTTACAAATTTGCCCATAATATAGTAAAACTTGAGGATAAGAGGGTTTAGGTTTGTTGGGGACGCAAAGATGAGAATAATTCTCCCACAAGGTAGGTGGAGAGGGGCCCAATTATCTATCCTGTAGCGCATCAAATGCAAACCGTAGGCCTGCTTTAGATACAGAGAAAATATTAAGGTAAAAAGTACATAAATCAAAATGTGTTTGTGAATCATTCTTTTATGAAAAAAAATACAACATTCAAGAGACGAAATTAGGCACTACAAAATTACAAACAAAGAAAGGCTTTCTTAGTGATTGAACTACTTAGTAGAGAAAAAATATTTAATTTTAATGGATAATGAGAGGATTTCCAAATTTCAACTAGTAAGCAGTAGTTTGTATTGCCATATGAAACAAATTTGCTTTGATGGATCTTGAACTCAAGATTATCCAGAACTCTCATGTTTGGTGTATATGGGAACCTCACATATTTGTTAAAATCTGATTTCCATAGTCCCTTCATTTGGCAGTACACAAATTCAACCCAAACCTACGTTGCATTCACATTGGACTCTTTGAAGGAGACACTACCTCCATCATTATTATTGATGTTTTACTTTTTTTATCCCTGACTGTTTACAACTTATTTTTACTGAGCTGTTCTGGAGGAGGAAGTTAGAGTTTATTTATGCCTGCAGGATATAAATAGTACTTCGTTTTAAACTTTTTAAATACATTACACCAGGGTTTCTCAACTATTTTTCCACATCAACATCCCTACACAGTATGATTAATGATTAATTATCTGTACTCTATTTTCAATAAGGTAATGTACTATTGTCAAGAGATAAAATAAAACATGTATCATGACATGAGTTCAATTTTATAAGTAGGCTAGTACAGTTAACTTTGAGAGTGTTCAGTGTTTTATGTATTCTGTGACCCACCTGAATTTGTTTGCAATTGAACAAGCTCAATCTAACCACAAAATGAGCAAAGGATGAAATAATATGTGATTTTTATTTTTACTGACTACTGGGCATCCATAGAAATTATTGAACTAAGACTATATGGACTAACCCATGAACCATTGGTACCCAAAATCTAACCTGATTATGCAATATAGTTGAGATAGTACGCTTAAAATAAAATGCAATGGATACCTGTTCATATTGGCTTAATACGAAATAAAAAAAGCTAACATGCTAGCCAAGGCAGGAGCAAATAGCGATGTAAGTGTTTGCAGCCATTTTAATCACACTAACATGGACATCCACCAGATCAAAATGCTCAAACTTACAAAATTATGGATTAGGAAGGTGGTACTAAATGCTCAAACTTACAAAATTATGGATTAGGAAGGTGGTACTAAATGTTTCATTGGTAGTGCCAAATCCAGTCAACACCATGTGGTTCAACTTAATCTAACTTGACAGACTCAAAACAACCACAACATTTGAAGATTTGGCTACTCATACAACGGAACCAAATTATTTCAAATAAAAAAAAGACTAAACTCCTCAAATGTACCAAAAACATTGATGAAACCTTGGAAAATATCCTCATTGAGTGTTCAGCCTACAAAAAAGAACAGGAGCTCTTCTATAACAAACTCACAAAATAAAAGGATAATACCACCATCAACAACAGAACTTCAAATCATGGAACCCGCATTTTAGCAATAAGATTTCTGCAATAAATAGGAAACTTTTTTTAAGAGAAGGTTTAGTTTGCCAAAAAATCCTGGGACCCTGGTTTTCTTCATCCTCAGCCCTCCCTCCACTGTCTGGTGTCTAAGCCTGATAAGCCCTGACTCAAACCTTTCAAGAGCCGAAATAAACGAATGCAATCAGTTCAGAATTCAATTTCTAATGCATTAACACATGCCTTTTGGTTCAGATCCGTGTAAAGCTGAAACCTGGGAGAGAACTAACAAAAACTAACTTACAGACAAAGTTTGCACTTAGCAACAAAGTCCTAATTAAAATTGAATATGAGGATTCATGACTTTTAATCCAGTCTCCTATGAAACAAACAAGAAAGAAGGAAAGAAAAGACCCCCCAAAACCCAAAATTTATCAACTGCTTTTATATAGTGTTTGATTTTTTTGTCCCCATCATTTACCAGCAAACAAGTTCAATACACATGTACACTCAGTACATGTTGAAATCTTTTTAAAGCACTACTTAGGTGATGTGTTTGAAACTGAAACATTATTACAGTACTTTCTTAATTACTATTAGATTTGGTGGATGATTTAACCAGCTTTTTTAATTGAAACAAAGATGTTTTAAAATCTCATAATACAACTCTGTATGACTATCACATTTTGGATTATACAGATTTAACTGTACACTCATGTATAAGAAGATAATTCATTTCTAAAGTCAAAATATAAATCAATCAAAATCAATATCAATATCAATATAAATCCCACTTGAAATTAGAAATAAAAAAAAATATTATAACCCATTGGCTCATGTTTGTATTTGCCATAGTCCCCGATTTGGCTACAAATTTTCCAGGGTACTAAAAATGGCTCTCGGGTTAATCCCTCAGACACCATTATGTAACTATTATATTGTTTTATTTGGGTTTTTTTTTACTATAAAGATGGTTTGTGGGTGATTTTATTGTGTTTTTCCAGCTATGGCTGGGTTTTGGTTGTACTATTCTTATGTTTTAATATACTTCGCCACTTGAGAACGAAATCAGATCCTAAAAGTCATGACCGCTTTGTTTTTTTTTTTACTAAACTTGGTGGAAAGTGTCTTCAATTAGGTCTTAGTTAGGTTTCCTGAATCTAAAAAAACGAGGTACCTTTAATGTTCGTGTAAACAAGTAACAGTAAATTTAAAACTTTTATACTTAAGGCTTTAATTCTGAGGAAAAACATTTGTATGATGTTTTCAGACCATTTGCTATAGAGAATTTCTTTTTAAGTTTTAATCTCATAAATTAAAGAGACATTTCTTGATTTATGCGTATGCTTTATATTAAAATTAATTTTCTTTTGCTAAGAACAATTCTTAAACAGGAGTCCCACAAAGGGATTTAGGCTCTAGATCTTAAATTACCAGCTCAATTTTTACCGACAGCTTAGAAACTGTACACAATGTATTAGGTAAGTTTTGAAAATATTTTGTAAATAGCTTCCTAACGTTTGAAAAAACAAATGGTGGCATATTGGAAATTATTAAACATCATTAAGTAATTAAGTGATTATTTTGAGGAAAGCCTCGGCAGGTATTTGTCCCAGTTCCCTTTGGCCAAAATCTAGTAACCCTAATCATGATGAGACATGCATAGCCGCTCAACAAACGGAAGCGTAACAGATCATCGCGTAATCAAAGAGCCAGCCCAAAATAAGATATTAAAAGTTCTACTTCACTGACTTACCAAACTCATCACTATATTTACCTGTGCCACTGTAAAACTGTTCCGACTTTCAAACAAAGCTTGAGTTCGAGCAAAATCGATTTCAAGCTTACGGGTTTTCTCATTCAGCGCTTGCAGCTCAGACTTCATTTTTTCCTCCGACAGTGATATTCCTGGTGCATTGATTCTTAGCCCAACCATTTCCAACCTAGAGATGAAAATAAAGTAATAGTGATGAAATAGTAAAGTAATAGCCTCCCAGAAAATATTGAGCTGAGTTTACAGCTGTGAAAAAATACATAAGTATGTGGTCAAAAAAAAGTTTTGTAATATTTGTTTTTTGTTTTTTGATTGAACAAGTATTAAAGAGTTCTGGAGGATTTCTGACAAAAGTGGCATATCTTTACAAAAATGCTTTTTTTTCAGCTTACAAATAATGAACACTCGTTGTACATGTACATACAACACGTTTGTTAAAATACTACTCTCTCTCGTTTTCCAAAATTCGAAGGCTTTCCAAGAATTCACAGGAGAAGGATTACTATACAGTAGACTCCCTCTTATCCGGACACCTCGGGACCGAGGCCAGTCGGGATTACGGTTTTTGCGGTTAAATCGACGTCCCCGAAAATTCGTTAAAACAGATCGTTTGGATCCATACTGTATAAGCCAATAATGATTATTACGTATTTTGACACGCGATCACTGGTCTCAAATATTTCCCACGAGAACAGTCGTTTCAGTACAACCCACTTACTGCCGATCTAGTCCGGTTAAACCGATGTCCGGTTAAAAGGTGCCCGGATAAGAGGGAGTCTACTGTAATCAGATTCGGAGAGTTGTTCAAAGTACATTTTGGAATTCATCATTGATATAATATGAGGCAGTTTTACCTAAAATTCATTTGTAACAATACAAAAGGCACTAATAAAGAGAGTTGCAAGTTCCGGGGGTAGCTTTAACATTTAATTAAGTCTAGAGGCACATCTTTTCCTATATGCTTCTTGGGCTCAAAACACAAGTTTTTTTCAACTTTATTCATAATATATGTGACAGGTGGCCGAATGAAACAACGAAAATGCACTACGAATAAATGATTTATTTACTTATGATAAAAACAGTAGTAAAGTATTTAGCTATCGACTTGCTGTAGGAAAGATGAGAGATTAGTCTACGTTTAGTTTACAAACACGATACTTATTAATAGTTGCCAATACTAGCTGACGATTAAAAAGAAATACAATTTGGATATGAGTCGCTTAGATTCACAAAGTTAAGTTACAGATTTTCATGTTAAAATACATTTTAGAAGAGTGAGGGAAAGGCGACAATTTAGATGACCGACTGAGCCGAATTTAGAATTTAGACTAACTCAACTGAGTGCGCGCTTCCCATAGCCCAGAGTTGGGCGTGGAGGGGAACCAGCCAATCACGTTGCGGCTATGCCGCGTGACGTCAGTGCAAGCCCTGGACGGTGCTGCTGCCTAACGATTCATCAGGGCATTAGGCAAACTATAGTTGCGCATTAACTGATTTCATCGAGCGACTTGCTGAGCTGTATCAGCAAATTCCAGCCATGCGCGTTACACTTTCCGAGAACGTTGGCCTGACCCAGCGCTGAGCCACGCTGACGGAATATTCCATGGTGAGGCAACTGGTTGACGCAAAAAGCTGGGAGGTTAACAGTCCAATATTACATACCCTCTTTTTATATTTGAAATAAAGCAAAGCTTCTGTGACGGTAAAGACAGGGTTTCCTGAGGGTGTAACCAAAACCTCCCCAACTGATATGTAATGGGTCTGGGAATTTTTGGGACCGTCACATATATTATAAGTTTTTTTTACTAAGAAGCAAATGGGAAGTCTACAATTTCCCACTGTGACAATGAAGATGTCCCTGTAATTGCCCAATTTTTTTATGAAGATTTTAAAAAGAAACAAAAGTTTCTTGACTTGAACAGGAAGAAAAGTCTAGTGCTATTCCCAATCCAAAAATCAAGAAGGGAATCCTTACCGTCCCACCCAACACTAAAAGTACAGTTCTGGACATACCTGCTATATACCAAAAATTGAATGCATCAAGAATACATAAAAGTAAAAAACAAACCAACCTTTTCTGCAACTCCATGTGCTTTTCATTAGTTTCCTCGTAACGTTCTGCTATTCTTTCCGCATTCTGTTGAAGTTCTTCTCTTTCAGCCATTAGAATATCAATTTGTTTCAGCTGGTAACCAAACTCAATTGCATTATCACGTTTTCTGAAAATCATAAAACCATATTCAAGCCTTAAACCATAAAAATAAAGTAAATTAGCGATTGAATTCAAACACACAATATTTTTTGATAAAATAAACATTTAATTTGCATGTAATTAAATTTAACATGTTCTCTCAAGAGAAATTTCAACATAAAAAATCCTAAAATTCTCGATTTTAACAAAAAATACTTTTTCTTTTTATGGTAGGATTTCAACAGAACAGTGACTTTTGGTAGTATTATATTTATTTGCATGAAACACTAAAAATAAAAATATTACGGTGTTTGATGAAAAAGTAGGTTTGACCACAATGGAATTAGTGACAGCAAATTATACAATTTCGGTCGGTATCAAACAACCTGTCATTTTAAGACACAGACAGGTACATCAGGGTCCTTCTCTGCAAAGCTGTTCCACAACTTCTTGCCAGATGCTTGGATAGCTACAAGAATATCTACCAACTACTGACAAGCAAATGAGCTGCCAGGGCATACGTTTTCCACGTAGCAAACGTAGGGACGCCAGGGGGTAGCCTACGTTTTCTAGAAGCCATGACTCCAAGAGAAGTCAACTTTCATGAGAAGTGGAGAAGAGTGTAACCTCACAGCCAAACAGACTTTGAATTATTGTACGAGCAGCATTTTTAACAACATCGCTAAGAAACATCGTTGGTTAACATTGATCAAACATCCTCTTAGAGTAGCCCTAGACTTTCTTTCTTCCTTGCAGTACAGACATCAGAGACCATTGTAGTTAGCTGCTGTGATTTTCTACTATTTGATTGAGGCAGTTGCTTTCCTGTTTACACCAACTCAGGGCACTTTCCTTCATCAAATATCAATCAAAAGGTATGTCTAGACCAATCTGTGGGGTTACAGTTACAGGGTGAGGTACTTTGTACCATCAGACAGCAGAGTAACAACTAAAGCACTTATTTTACACAGTGATCAGGTAAATATAGTATTAAATATCAAAAACTGAATGTGAAAACAGACGTGGATTATCTTCTCTGGACACCAGGAAATTTAAGGTGATAAGGAAGCAGACAGGCTTGGATGAAGATGGATCCAGCTTTTGAGTATGGGGAAGTGAAAGATCAACTTGTTTAACTCTTCCTGATTGTTGACAAGTCAAGAAGCGTCTTATTTACTGCGATCAAAGAAGACAATAAACAATAGACAATATTTCTTTATTTACATAATTCAAAGAGAATAGTAATGATTCAACAAATTTTTGATGGTTAACTTAAAACTATTTTCAACATTTGTAGGATTGAGGGGAAGATCCACTGGTGCTGTTTTTTTCAGGAATCCGGCTTATGAGTAAAATGGTTTGTCCTTTAGCCATGATGTTAATTTGTTCTTGAAGTGTGGCAGTGGTAGTGTCTTGAGCTGCTCAGGTAGATGATTTTTGGTAGGTGATTTAGGTAGGTGATGATTTTATTTGATTGGTTGATTTTGGTGAGTCGTTGGCTCAGTCGGTAGCGTCGCGGACTTCGGGCCCAAGGCAGTAGTGTCGTGGGTTCGGATCCTGGTCACTGCCACTAACTTTTATCAGTACAGTTCACCTTTGTACTGTACCGGCTCACCCCTTGCTTTGCTGGATACGTTCCACGCACAGATCTGTAGTCTATGTGGACGGGCAAATGCAAGGTTAAAAGAGGCCGCCAACCTCTAAAAAAAAAAAAAAAATTTTAATACAAAGCTCCTCTGTACGCTGGTTTCCTTTTAAATAGGCTGAGATGATGTCATGGCAAGGCAAAGTTTGGCAAATGAGGTTTGAAGAAGCAGTGCTATCAGTAAGCTTAGAAAGAATAATCTTGGGATTGTGACAAGCCTTTGAATTGGACATTGCGGACTTAAGCAATTCTTCTGATACTGAAAATAATAGAGGAACATGTATGTTCTACCAGGAGTGAGAGGAAACTCTGCAGTCTGCACCTATTTGCCAAAAGTGAAGTGGTTGAACCCAAAAAGAACTGAATGTTTTGATATGAATGAAGGTATGAAAGGTTCTGGACATACAGTAGACCCCCTCTTAACCGACCTCGTATTAACCGATAATCGGATTATCCGCCTTCGATCGTAAAATGATATAGTTTGTTTTAACCAAACTTGATTTGAGAGCAGCTCGGTTTAACCGCCGCTTTCTAGGAATCTCGGCATTTCCGCTCCCACACTGGGCGATGAGAACTGAACCATACGCTTATCTCCACAGGATATGACTAACAATAAGCTATTTTGTGTTGATCACAAAAAATATAGCATAGCCTATTGTCAGTTTGTCATCATCGTTCGTAGCTCGAGCACATCTGATCTGATTTGTTATCTGTGCGGCAAATTTATAACATTATAAAGTGCGTTACGATTTTGAGAACTGATTATCTTATTGTTGGAGTAAACAAACAACGCAACTTGTAAGGAAGGCAGGGAAAGGGGGTTAACAACTCCAAGGTCAAGATAGCTTTTGTGCCTGGAGCCTCCAGTGAGAGGCTATAAATAAACGTCCTGTTTTGTAACAAAATGGTCGCTTGTATCTTTACTGTACTGTAAAGGTTACTGTAAAGGTTCGTAAGGTGTAAAGGTTAGGTTGTACTGTTAAGGTTCTGTACTGTATTACGATGTATTTTGAAAACATCAATTAATACATTACAGTATTAAAGTTATTAAAATAGGAATTTTATTTCGGGAAATTTTCGGGAAATTTTAAATCTCGTTACACGAGACGAGATTTCTTTTTGGCCGAGATTTTTATCGAGACGAGAATAAAAAAAAAAAAAAAAATTAAAAATTAAAAATGCCTGCAGAAAGTCAATGCAATACCCGCAATACAGGAGCGTGTTGTAGTTGCGTTTCCTTTGCGAAGGCGTTCTTATTTAATTAATTCTTTAAATGTAAATATTACTTTAATTATTTAAACAATACTACTTTAATAACATTTGAGAAGTTTTGTTAAGTGTAAGCAGTGTGAGGAATGTTTTATTACTATAAAAAGTCAAAACAAGTAACTATTTTATAAAAATTAATATTGCTTTTATTTTATGATTTATTTTATTTTAGGATAAGTTGAACTCTATTCTAACTGATATCACTATGTTTTCTAATCGTAGGCATTTTTAATAAGTTAGGCGTCATTAATAAAAAAATGTTACTGTATGCTGATGTTTTTTAATAAAATCTCCCGTCTCGATCTCGTCTCGAAATTTTATGAGAAATAAAAAATCTCGTCTCGTCTCGTCTCGAACTAAAAATCCAATCTCGTCCATCCCTACTTCAAAATAATGATTATATAATTCCAAATGAATAGCACTTCATTATGTTATGATTTTAGGGATTGCCCGTTTTATCCGACCTTTTGAGTTATCCGACCTAGGTCCGGTCCCATTAGGGTCGGTTAAGAGGGGGTTTACTGTATACCCAACATAGGATATCCAGCTGGGAATCTTCATCAAGAGATTTGGACTGATCTGATGTTGAAGCGGGGGCACAATAAGATATAGGTATCAGTCCTTGTTATCATTTTCAAACCGGCCGCAGCATGGTCAAATAAGATGAGCAGTGGAATCTGGAGTGTAAGAAGGGTTAGCAGGAGCTGTAAAATTATCTTGGAACTGTTGTATATGTTACAAATTTTCATTAAACTCAAAAACTAGATTTAAACTTGTGTAACAATCTAAGTGATAGGCTTCCACAGTCACGGCTGATTGTCAAATCTAGGTCTCCAGGTGATGACGGTGTCTTTGAAAGAGTAAAACTTGAGGCCAATGTTTTGGATGCTTAGCAGCTAAGCTATGCATCTTTGGGTTATATTCCAGGAAGGTCTGAACCTTACAGCATTACAGAACATTCAAAAAGATTCCAAATACGTTCCCCAACCCACCCCAATATAATCTATGACGCTTGACCCTCTTCAGTTGAATAGTAGTTTGCCCCAAAGATGGATAGCTGTTACACATCTAAAATGTTGGCCTATAGTCTTACTCTTTTAAAGATACCTTGATTCTACTGAACACAATCCCGCTTGCAGGCATAAGATCTTCACAGTACAGTAGACTCTCTTAATCGACCTCGCATTAACCGATAATCGGGTTATCCGCCCACACTCGTAAAATATTACAGTTTGTGTTAACCATTCTATTTTTGAGAACAGTTGGGTTTAACCACCACTTTCTAGGAATCTCACCATTTCCACTTCCACGCTCAGTGATGGTAACAATATGCGTAACCCTACAGAATGTTATATATATGCCATAAATAAACATCCTGTTTTGTAACAAATTGGTTGCTTCTTTCTTGAATTTTGACAGTTAGTTCTTTTATGATGCATTTAAAAGGCATCAATTAATAGTATACTAATAGTTATTAGAATACAAATTTGTATTGACTCTTGCCTAGGACTATATTCCACTGAAATTATTTGACTTTGCTGTGTTTTGGGTTTATTTCTGACTTTTATATCATCAATACAGTAGTGTCTCTATAATCCGGCCGTTCAATACACAGTCCAGTAATCCAGCACTGTGTTTCCAGCGATGAGTCAGTATATTTTCATATCTAAAGTTGAAAGCCCGAGTGTCCACATTCCACAACAGTACACAACACACTGATACACTGACATCTGCTACGGGTAGTTGCGTACAGTGTGTGGTGTGTGAGTTGAGTGAAGGCAGTGTTGTGAGTACAGTACATACTATACAATCAAGCAGTTTGATGTCGGGAAAACGTAAGCATGTTATGCTGACATTAGATAAAAAGTATACGATTTTAAAACGGAAAAGGGTGAAAAGTTGGCTCATCTAAGGTCTATATAATATAAATATAGGTTGGTCTAAGGAATATAATATCGGGCATGCAACCATACACTACATAAAGAAAAATGAAAAGGGACGACTTCCGTGCAAGGGACAGATGGCTAGATAAATTCAAACGGCGCTTTGGAATTTGATTGCTAAATTTAACTGGACAAAGGCTTTCATGTGATGTAGAGGCTGCAGAGCCTTTTGTTGAAAGATTTAAAGAAATCGTGGATGAAATGAATTTAGGCCCAGATCAGATCTACAATGCTGTCGAGAGTGGTCTGTTCTGGCGTCTTTTGCCGAAACAAACATTTTTTCATAGAGAGGAAGCTAGCGCCCCAGGTTGCAAGTTGGCCAAAGAGTGAGTAACTTTTATGCCGTGTTGTATTGTAATGCTAGTGGCACGCATAAATTAGAATTGCTTGTCATTGGTAAAGCCAAGGGCTTAAAAAAACACACAGTTGCCGGTTTCATACACAAATTTGACAAAGGGATGGATGACCAAAACTCTTTTTTCGGAATGGTTTCATAAAGCTCTTGTCCCATGAGTAAAAAGGTTTTTGAAAACACAGAAATTGCCTAATAAAACCCTTTTGTTGCTTGATAATTGTCCTGGACATCCAGACCAGGATGAGTTAAAAAGTAAGGATGGAAAATTATTGCTTTATTTTTTCCCCTGATGTAACTCATTGACCAAAATGTGATCCAAACTATAAAAAACAAATAAAAAACCCTGTTGTACAGTGTTTTATCAAAAGAGGGGAGTGTTGTTACAGCTTTGAAGGAAACCAACCAGAAAGATGTTGTTTTTAATCTTGCAAGGGCATGGGAAAAACTTGCAACAAAAACAATTGTTTGTTCATGGGCCAAGTTGTGGTCTTCTCTGGATTTATTAGACGATAAAAAAAAATCAAATCCTCAATCAAAAGGCAGTGAAAACAGACGCTGAGCTGAACGACTTGAGAGAAGCAATAACCGAACAATTAGTAGACAAACCAGATGACATTAGCTTAGAAGGAGCAGACGACGAGCAGTGTCAAATCATGACAGGGGATGAGATCATCGAAGATGTTCTATACAGCAGTGACGTGGAGGGGGGTATGAGGAGGGCGGAGCTAGTACATTGTACGCCGACATGACAGCTTCATACACAGTCAACACGGATTCGGCGCTCTGTGCCAACGCAATATTGTGGATATTTATAGGCATGCACTGTGGATGCGATACTCCCTGGTGTGGATTAACGTCCGCACGGATGAGTACTACGACTGTCCGCAGTACTATCCTGATAATTAGACCAATTTGTAATTACCAAGGCAAAAATGTGGTTCGGATTCCACTATAAACTGTAGGTCCCTTAGTTGCCATTAGCTGTATGGGCTATTAATTAACAGCTGTGTCTAAGGAATGTCGGCCTTAGTCACTAACAAGACTACAAGATCGTGCCACTCATCCTACACTCATCTCCATTCATACTTGGCTTAAAATAACTACTTTGTATGGTCGCCATTTCATAGAACAGTATTAACAGTAATAACTTGGGTATGAAGTTTTTTAATAATCTACCAACAAACATTAAAAGCCAAATCTGTTTAAAGAGTTTTAAGAATAAAGTTATCTTTTAAACCAAGTATTTTACTCTGTAAGTGACTTTTTACAAAATTAAGCAGCATTGTTATATGTAATTGTTGTTTTAGAGTCAGACAAAAATGTTCTGTAACTTAATTGTATTTTTAGGTTTATATTGAATTGACAATGTCACCAGTTTAATAGCTTTGCTATGTACAAATGTTTTTATGTGACAATAAAGTGAATTTGAATTTGAAATTTGGGTGGAAGAAAACAGTGCTTCGGCTTGCGATATTATGACACTTAAGAGACTCCAGGAAAATGTTTTAAAACTTTCTTTTAATCCAAAGGAAGCAGAAAAGCATTACAAACTATTTTGCTGTTGTTTAAGTAGGCCATACATGTAATGTGTGCAGTAGGCCTACAGTATTGTAATTTTCATTTTGTACACATACAGTATTTAGTGATTATCTTTGTTCATTGATTGAAATTGTATTGTACTGTAGTTTGCTGTTTCATATTGCTGTTTCTTTTTCATAATACAATAAACAAAATTTCATTAGGCCTATATTGTATAGACATTTAAATGATTGTTATCATAGTTTTTGTAAGCAATAAAAATGTGGTTTATTGTCAAACTATGTACTTCATTTTTTTATGTATTTTCACTAATCCGGCATTTTCTATAATCTGGCCCTACTAATAGCATATATACACTAATATAGGGCTGGATTAACGAGATCCTACTGTACTAAAAAAAGGAGACAAGTGTGGTTATTTGTTTAATAATGCATTCACGACTTCAGAATAATGATTATATAATTCCAAACGGATAGCACTTTACTATATTTTAAGATTTTTTAGGGATTGCCCATTTTAACCGACCTTTTGAGTAATTAATTTAGTAACCCGTTAGGGTCGGTTAAGGGGGTGTCTACTGTAAAATGTTGATCTACAGACAAAATATAAATGTTTATATACTGTACTTAATATTAATTATAAGATTATATTTTAGTTTTCAAATGTGTCTTACTTGGCATCGATGAGCTCGGCGACAACTTTGAGTTTTATCAGACGATCCTCTTTGAGGTTGCTTATATATTTCCTTAGGAACTGAAATCAAATCATCAAAGTCCAATTAGTGATGTAGCAACGAAACTATTAAATACTTTTCAAAACAGATGTGAACATACTCTTACTGCTGTTTATTGTTATTGTATGAACATTTTTCAAAGCAATGTGTATAATTTTCTTTTTTGCCAGGTTAAATGTAAGAAATGTCCATGTGGCTCCAAATTAGCAAAATAAGAACTTTAATATACCAAATTTTTCATTTAATATAACCAATCTGGAAAAGGACTTATAAAGTAAATTGCATACTCTAATCTTTTTTGTGATATTTGTGCTAATATACAAATATAAAAACAAACCATTTAATAATTATAATTTAAAACTTAAAAGTAAACCATTTAAAACCAAAAAACCATTAAAGGTAAACCATTTATAATGAAAAAGTATCTACTGCTATAAAGTATTTGAATTTCTACATCAAGTGTATGGTAGCAGTTACGTTACGAACCTTAAATATAATTGACAATATCCATGGCTAAATAGCCTATGTCAATTCTTTAAAATTGAATAAAGAAGCTTAAGCTATTTTCAGAAACATCGGTGCTAATTGGCTGCTCCTTAATCCAAGTTAGAGCTATTTTGCCAGAGTGGTATAGTACAATCAATCAATTCAATCGATCTGTGTATCATACCACAGTAACATCATTCGTTCAAAGCCTTTCCCTACTTCAAATACTGTTCTAATCAAATCTAGCATGTAGCTAAATCCAAGCAAAACCATCTTAAAACAGCTAACTTCTTTTAAGAGATGTTCTTGCCAACTACTACTGATGTTGGCAAGAAGATAAACAACTAGTTTCAGCCGATGAACATTGTTAAGGTGGTGCAATTGAAAGAGCGGCCCACGGCTTGACCTACAAAAATTTTGCCGTCATGGCTGCCACCCCTCTCTCTGAGTGGAGTGGCAAGAGTAGTTGCGGAAACGTGCTTAATCCACCAAACATATCATTCTCTTCATGGCTTATCCTACAAAGATTTTGATGTCCCGGCCACCCCTCTCTCCAAGGGGAGTGGGGACAAGGGCTTTAAATGTTTGAGCCTTGTCGCCTGTGATTTATGTCCGTTCCCACAAAGTTATTAGCAATATGTTTTTAGTCAGATTTGTACATAGTATGCCATGGAAGTACATTTCTGCTTTGAACAGTCAAACTAACTTATTAAAATGGAACTATCTTGACTCTGGTGATAGAAGTACATAAAATAACACTAGTCCCATGTCAGCCTGGATTCATAATTCCCCATGTCTGTTAGTGTTTATACAAAAATAACTAGAGCCTGGGTAATCCAAAATATCATGAAGATCAAATAAAAATGATTGAACCTGAAGAGTTTCTTCCGGTGAAGCATTTCTCAGTGCGTCTCCTACTTTGATCACGGGTGGCTTGGAGCTTTGGTTGCCGAGGAGATATTTGCTCACAACTGCAGAGAATTCCGTTTTAGGACCCTGAACCAATATTAAACATTAGTACATATACAATTTAAAAACAGCCACTTTTTTATGTTTCATCAGGTACATGACATTTTGATCAATGTATTTCATGAATAAGATTATAAAGTTCTCAACAAGTTTAAAATGTATATATTAGTGTTCTATGACAAACAGGATTTTATTTTGTTATAGGGTTATTAACATATAACATAAATCATATTTGATTTCATGACACTGACACAGAAGGGTGCGTATTTTAAGGTGAAAGCCAGCTTTTTACTGACTACTGTCAGCAGTTTCTACAGTTAAAATCGTTTATTGAAAGACGATCAATCAAGGGAAATTGGGCCAGTTTTCAACTGTAAAAAAGCTTCTGTGTCTTTTCTCATGATTGAACTAGTAGAATAATTAATTCAGTCAAATTTTGTGCAACATTATGATTTAAATGAAAACTTTCTATTATGAATACTAGTTTATTTTCTAAATCCTTATAAAATTTCCTAGAATACTGAAGCAACCAAAAAGATATGTCAATGATGCTAATTTTCTTTCAGTATCAGCTCAAATTTGTCTTTAGTTGATATGTTCCTTGTACATGCTAAATGCCAAAGTGGATTATCATGGAAGTCTAAGTTGAGTTATGAAACTTATAAAAGCAACTGGCTTTTCTCAGGATCAAACCGGCATCCGGCAAACATCTGTTAAGAGGCAAGCACTATAATCACTGCATATGGCAGTGGTTGTGACAATGTCCGTCATCATAGCCTACTCTAATACAAGGCTGCACTCAACAATGTGGCAACGCTGCAATCCCCTCCACCCAACGGCCTACTCACCACAGTTACTCCACAATAGCTAACTTACATAATCAGCTACACACTCTGCCCTATTGACGTTACGCTATGACTATTTGACGCCCATTGATGTACAAACTCTTCAAATGTAAGGTTTACACATTGACAATCACACCATAAAAACGTTTATGAATGTTAATCCTGTTTTGACTTTTTAACACAATGTCAATAACAAATATGTAAACCAGCGGTTCCCAAACTTTTGGTCTGGTGACCCCCCACCACCTAAAATTTTTTCTCACGACCCGCTAATAAAATAATATTATTAGGCTATGATTATTTATTATTATAATCATGCACATTGAGAAACACAAACACACAACTAAATGGAAATCGTTAGGACCACATTATTAAAAATACAATTTCTAGTTCAAAACACTTAATTTTAGAACTGAAGTTTGGACTTATTATAGAAGAGACTTTATCTCGATTGAATGTTGACAGATACTTGGGCATTTTCCAAACATATCCCTTTTCTGTATTTAATTTTAAAGAGGATTCCCTCTCACAAAACTAAGTTTTTAACGACTCAGCTCTTTTGGATATTGAACTGATACAATTTATTTTTATTGGTGCTCCTCTCCACGTGTTTTTAAACATTAACTACAATTCATAAAACATTTTTTTTTACTCTTTAGCTAAAAATTGAAAGATGAATAAATATGTCATAAAATATGTTCAATTTTCTTTGGCTTTCAGTAAAACTGGAGACTTCGTAAGTTTTGGGGTCCAGTAAGCCTACTAATATACATGTAGCCTACTTCTGGTCAGGCTCAAAATAAACAATCCGATATCTAGTATTTACAACAGTTAAAGATAATTGAAGAATCTGTCATGATAGCCATAACTTTTTTCATGAACAATTCCTAAACAAATCTTTAAATTCCAATTACTGAAACTTCGTTGTAAATTAAACTTTAGCAGAAATGTATAACATAAGGTTAATTTAACTAAGCCTTCCTGTCAGTTCAACAACATTAACTCAAGTTTAAAAAACTTAGGAGTATAAAAGTATGTTTCATACATTTACAAGTTATTTCTTTAGTAAGTTTGTATACCGAATGTTTCATATCTATCACAAATCCATATTAAATTTTTTCATTTTTTATGATTGCGGCACTAACGTGATCATCTCCAACGATCACGGTAACATCACAGTAACAAACACATTCACAGTAGGCTAATGAATAATGAATCATCGTCTGCATTTGTAGTAACACCACGATAATCTACACGTCGGTAAAGAATCAACCAAAAACAAAGGGGTCACATACCCCCTTGTTCACGGGTTAAATGAATACACCAAAATATCACGATATTATATCATAATATTGTATAAATACAAACAAAACATGTAAAATTTTACATTTTACAATTTTTAATTTTTTTTTAATTAGCATTTTAAAATTGCTAGTGTAAAGCTAAAACATGTCAATCACATTAAACCATGGATATTCTGAAAAATTTTAATGCACACTGTACGTACAGCCCTAACCTTCTTACCAGCTTTGTACTATTCTGATGAATAGCAGACCGTTCCAGTAGTCCAGAGTCCCGTTAAAAAAAATTTAATTAAGGTTTCATCGCGACCCACCAAAATTGCTCCCCTGACCAACTGGCGTGTTGCGACCCATAGTTTGGGAACCCCTGGTGGAAACATTCACAGTGTGCAGACCCTACATATGAATTAGTGCTACAGCTGATTTGGTAGGCTGGGACTGCGGTGTTGCTACATTTGCCTAACTGCCTTGTATTAGAGGAGGCTCTGCTATTAACTTTGTTCAATGACAAATGATTGTAATTCCTATTTCAAAACTTAATAAACAATGATATAGGCTACCTTGACACTTGTCACAAATTTGTTGAGATAGTCGGTGGCAGGAGGGAAGAGGGAGTCAACCTCATGAATGAAGGGTTGGCCGTCAGCTGGTAATATCAACAGCTGGGACTTTGTAACTTTCACAGGCAACACACCTACTCCAAACAGGCTTCGGGAAACCTGCATCCCACCCACTTGTGTGTCCACCAGCTGTCTTACGATACTGTCCGTCTCTCTTATTGCCGTCGTCACCTTCTCCGCTAAACAATGAAATATGCAAGGGTTCTGATAGTTCATTTGCTTATTTTTAAAGTAAAAAAAAAAAAAATAATAATAGTCCTTAGACCTCTACGATAATGATTGACAGTCATACCAATCAGTGTATTGTATTGATAATTAAGGTGACCTATTGGGTTTAGGTCACTAAGCCAAGCAGTAAACAATGCAAGTAAAAATTGAATAAGTTAAACATCTACAATACCCTAAGCAATATGGGAGTGCTCTTGAACGCTAGGTAAAATAATATGTTCAGGGGAACGCCAATATTGCCCAAGGGAACGGCAACAGTATTAAAAACTTGAAATATTCACTGACCTTGATAAACATTTATTTAAACAAACAAGCTAACTAATAATTTAATGTTTTATTTTTGACATGTTATGCTTATGATTTTACGAGGTTTATTTTCATAAAAAGAAATACCCTGGGTATCCTCTCATATGCTGAAGATAATGTATGTGAATTGCAAATTAAAGAGGTTAGTATTGTATTTCATAATAATGATGCTAGTTTGAGAAAATCTTCCAAAGAAGAAAAGAACACTCTGTGTACAACAAAACCCCGATTGACTGAAAAACCGGGAGTGAGGCTGTTCCAGATAACCTAAATTTTTAGTTCTCTCTAATCTGAAAATTTTATTTGATTTTAGTATATGATTTGTTTTTTCATCTGCCCATTATAATCCGCTGGCCCGCATCACAGTGTACAATTCCTTTTCCTAATTAACCAAATAATTTGATGTTTTTATTATAGTTTTTGTTAACCCAGGTTTTGGTTAGATGTGGTGCAGTTGAAAGGGATTTTACTGTATTAGTGAGTAATAGGCCTAAAAAGCTAAGTTACTATGCACTATTCTTAGTGGTTCAAGGTGTCCCTCTAATCAGGAGACATCATTTTACAAAGAAGGCTCAATTTCAGACTCTGGTTTATACCTGTAAGTGCTCTTACGAAAGAGGTCCACCTGATGAACAGTAAACAGTTTTAATGAAAGTTGACAGCTCAAGATAAATTTGTACAAATTGCAACTCTGATCAGGCAAAGTTTTTTCCACCGCTCCGTAACTATTTTCGATAACAGCTTATATCAAAGAAAGTAGTTGTTTCCCAAGCTCTAATTTAGAGTGAGGGAAAAACGATCAGCTGATTTTCCCTCGCTCTAAATTTACTTTCCCTCGTTCCCGATTACTTCTCCATTAACCCACTACACGAGCTAGTGTTTTGTTACTGATTATTTTTATGATTCAAATCAGCTGTTTTTATTGTTGGACAATCTAAATGTATACAGCAATAGGCATTATTTTTTATTGTTTTGCTGTGTTTTTAGCATAGGGCGTTTTTGTTTGAAATTGCTCAAAGTATGTCTAACATTCCTGATAATTTGATGAAAACAGCTTCAGGAATAACTAACCACCTTTCATCAGAGAAATCACGAGAAAGATAAGAGGAGGAATACAGAAAGTTCAGAAACTGGCACAAATGACAAAAGGTTTAGTCAGTTAAAGTAAGCGTTTTAATTAGTAGTTTTAGTTTTTTAAAGGATAAAAAGCAACTTGGCTTTGGAGTTATTTCGCCCCTTTCTAAAGGGGTCTTACATTTATGTGTTCTTTTAGTCCTCCTGGGACTTTTTATTCATGTGAGTTAGTTGTGTATCTTTCCTTTCTCCTATCAATTAGTAGTTTTAGCGTTTTAATGTAATAAGCTTAGTATTTATTAAAATATTTGTCTATAGCCGGTTTTTCCTAGGCGCGGAAGCGGAGCGTGGATAGAGGAAGGCGGAGAGCCGTCTCCTATTATCTTAGGTAATTTAATGTTTTCCTAGAAGCGGAACAGAACGCCATGTTAATCGATTTTCCGCTCTCCACGTTCCTCTCTCCGCGCTCCGCTTCCAGGCCTAGGAAAACCCAGATAAGAAATCTATAATCATGAAACCATATAAGTTGAGTTGTGAGGTGTATTTTAAATGATAAAGAGTGGTTAATACTTAAAGTAGCCTTTGTTATTCTGTATATGTGTATTTTTGGGTTGTGATCAAAAGTATCGTTCATAACTCTTTCTGAAAGCTTTTTTGCAACACTTGCTCTATTATTCCCCTCCTTGGCTTCACCTCGTACGTACTGAAAATTGAGTACACCCCGGAAAATGCTGCTTTCAGTCTACTTGTTAAAAAAACACTTCACTGCAGATTTATTTTATACGGTGGTACCGAACCAACCTAATATTAATGATTACAGGAAATCGTGTTAAAAAAGGAATTTGAATGATGAAGTTAAAATATGAATACAAACAAAACATGTAAAATTTTACTATAATATTCTGTTTCTTGCATAGCTATCAGTTCTTGGAAATTCTGATCTGAAAAAAAAAGGTAGAAGAGTTTAGTTGGTATCGTTGGGTATAATGAGAACTAAACACAATATTTTGATATTCCAAATACAGTTCTTGTTTGGTTTGGACTTTGAATGGTTCAGATGGCCACCTTTTTATGACTAATTTAAATTTACTTGAACACAACCACACCAGCGCCTTGTTCATGGCAAAAAAAAACAAAAAAAAAAACAAAACAATAAAAAACTAATACCTGTTCATCTATTGCTGTATTGATGATGTGGCTATATTGGTTTATTGCTTAGTAGATATATATCTGCAGTTTATTTTTGTATACACTTCTGATACATCTAACTCTTTTAGCTTTAAAAAAAAAAAAAAACTCTTTTAGCTTAGACAAGCCACCAACCCAAATGATCCGAATGGGAAGGCATCTTTAGCATTGAAAATGAATAAATTAAATTTAAATAGCAACAACTTACGACTGATTCCTCGACAATCCAGTCCCAACAATTGGTCGAGCACAGGAATCAATGGAATCATAACTGCATGGACACCAGCTGCATGCAACACGAAATACCTGTTACAATTACAACTTAGGTTAGGTTTAATATATACAGATTTGACACTAAATGTTTTAGAACCAAAACTACAGGAATATACGTCTCATTCCGATTCACAAATATGTATACATGAACTAAACAATTTGAAGTAAAAAAAATAAAAAAATAATTAAAGTAAATTGAGGTGTTTATTGTGCTCCTGTCGCGGTCAAGCAAGATACAGTAAAACTTAAATTACCCAAACCCAACCATCCAAATTGCCCAATAGCTTAACCGCTTAAAAAAGAATTTTCAAAACCTAAAACTACAGTCATAAGAATCGTCATTAAAGACGACAGAAGCTGTGATTGCGGAACATTCTTGAAAAACACCTGCCATCGTGTAACATCAAATTGTCTCCTCCAGTCATGGAAACATCACCATCGTCATCCCTCATTAAGGTAAAATCCTGAATATCTCCTACAGTCTTAAAAAAAAAAATACAACATCATCTTTCATGATCGCAGCAAAGTCTTGGATATCTTCCACAGTTGTGAATACATCATCATCGTCTCCCGCAGTCACAGAAACATTTACGTATTTCGATACCTGCTGCAAAAGTGGAATGTTTGAACCCGAAATCTTGAGGCAACCCGATCTGCCATCAGGATAGTAAAAGCTCGGCTTGACTCGGTTTATTTTCTATAAATTACAGTAAATTTTTCTAAATTCCAGTTATCTGTGTTTTTGATTATGGGAATATGGTTCTGTCCCATTTGATTTGGATAATTGGAGGTCTATTGTAGTTCAAACCAGAGACAGACGTGTTTATTACTTCAACCACTAATATTCTAGCTGATTTCCACCCCTATGGGACAATAAATTAGACTCATCTTAGTTGCACAGATCAATGCAAAGGAAAATTGGCACTCCTGACAAGTATGAATCCGTTATTACATATCTGTGGCAAGGTGGTCAACTCCATTGGAAGATTAAAGATGTGAATTCAGAAATAAGTTTAGATGCAGAAAATGTCAATAAGTGGCTTAGGAAGAAGGCCTAACTCACTTGCACGAGGCCGGCATTGAGTAATTATCACCTTAAATAGCAGTTATCATCTTAGAGCACAGAAACCTAATCACAGAACACAATTAATACTGGGGTGAGCGTCACTTTTCCTGGCGACTATGATAAGACTGATTGAAAACTAGTGTCCTAATGGTCCATCATCTGTTTATGATTCGATACATTAAGTCTTTTTACAGACTGCTTATAGTTAGATGAGCGGAGTGAGCGAAGCTCTTATACTACACTCCTACTTTTTTTACAAATACTCCTCCTGAACGGCTGAAGGGATCAGCACAAAATTTAGCACAGACATAGTAACCAACTATGGGAAGATAAAAATCTAAAATGGTACAAATCGGACGACAGGGCTTTTCCCTACGGGAAGTTTAACTTTTAGAAATTTTACATAGGCCTTATGGGTTAATTAGTTGCTATGACAGTATTTGCAAGAAAACAATAAAAAGGTAAACAAAAGTCGTAACTTATGCATATCAATAAATCATCTAAATTAGCACATTACAAAGTATAATAGAACATAAGAGAAGAACAATCGGATTGATACCGTAGAGCATTACTTGCTACAACATGAATAACCAATAAAGCTTATGAATCATTGACTTTGGATACTACAAGTAGACATTCCAATTACAAGAACCAGACATACCATTTACTTTGGATACTGCAAATAGGGATTCCATTTATTTGAACCAAATAAACAAAATAACAAATAATGTTAATGTTAATCATATATTTGTATACTGCAATTAGACATTGCATTTGACATAAACTAGATGCAGCATTGATACTGGAAGTATACATGCCATTTACAAGAAAAAGGTACAGCATTGACTTTGATACTGCATCCGATTTATGTGAACCAAATATACTATTGAATTTTGATAGGTACTGAAAGTAGACATTCCATTTACTTGAACCAAATGTGCCATTTACTTTAGATACTGCAAGAAGACATCTCGTTTATGTGAACCAAACGTGCCATTGACTTAAGATACTGCAAGAAGACATCCCATTATCTATGTGAAACATATCCATATGTACCATTTATTTTGGATTCTGCAAGGAGACATATTTCATTAATATTAACTAGATTAACCATTGACTTTGGATACTGTAAGTAGACATCCCATTTATATATAACAGACATAGCATTAACTTTAAATAAAGTATTTGATTAATATGATTGCTCCGTTCAATATTGCAAGCAGACAACTGCATTGTACACCTAGTTTATATTCTTTGTATAAACTTCTGCTTTGATTAAGATAAGCTGGCACTGCATAGACAGGATTTACTCATTTCTCATCATGAACTAAAAACCACAATGGAAGAGTTAATAGTGGCTTTACTGCCGATAGGTTTTAATGAACACTGAAATGAAATGAAATTAATGAAATGAAATGAAAATCGTCTTTATTCTTGAGCGTTTTTCATATTACAACAACATATGTTTTTCAAAACAACTCACGTCAACACAAATAATATAAAACAAAGGCAACTTTCAAATCTCAAGTTAGGCTAATTAAAAATTAAAATATGTTCTCCATTCCTTTTTATTTTACCATTCTTCAAGCCATTTGTTATATATTTTTTAAACGACTTTTCACTGTCCAACAACCCTGGCTCAGTCCTGGATGACAATATATTCCAGATTTTAGGGGCAAAATAAGCTAATAACACTGTAACCTCAACTGAATTTAAATCAGCTTTTTATAGTTGGTTGGTTTACCCAGTCAAATCACTATCTGACCTAGACTTGGTCATAAGGTGACCGGATATGAAAGGTTCTATAGTTGTATGTATAGCAATATGGGTTTTTTGTTATGTTTACAATAAAAAAGAATTTCCTTACCTGTAAACTGTTGTTTGATCTTTCAAAATTACATTTTGTCCGTGTCTTGGTATTTTTTCTTTTTCGAATATGTTGTACTGCTCAAAGACCCGCAAGTACTGGAAATTGTATTAATAGGGCTTAAAATATGTTTAAATAAAATGAAATTTAATTCAAGGCATATCAATACAAGAAATATTCAAGTCTTAGGAGTTTATAAGATATTTAAGAAAATCACTAAGATAATAATATATTTATATTCAATAAGATATTTTGAATTGAAAATTGAATTGAAAAATCCATGTTCTTTGAAAGATACTTGGTTTACTTTATTCAATAAGATACTTTTAAAAGATAGGTACTTTAATGAGTTACACCAATAAAAGAAGGTGTAATGTTTGGCTTAATGGAATAAAACACATTGAAACTAAATAAGTTTTCATTGTGTAAGGAGACTATCTCATTTGTTCTGTAGATAGATGGACTTAAAATGTAAAAATTTTTAGAATTATTAAGTTTCAGCACTATCTCATAGTTTAAACATTTTGGTTATTTGTGAGATTCAAACTGGGGGTCTTGAGGATCGAAGATCTATGGACCAACTATCAACCCATCTTTACCCTAAGTATCCACTTGTTTGACATCACAAGATTTGAAGAAAGTTATTGACATACTTTCCATCTAACAAACCTGGCAATTGATGTCAATGTCCCAGTCTTGTTGTTAATTGGGCCTCATCATCAATGTAATACATTGTGGTATGTCATAGATTCTTTAAAAGAATGTCACAATCACAATAATTAAAACTTGTCATGTTGATAAAATTATTAAAATGGAATGAAATTGGCAAAACTGATTAAAACTGTACAAGCTGGCCAGCACTGTCTTATCACTGCCACTGACTAAATAAGACTGACTGAATCATGATGTCTCTTCATCTCTCCAGTGCCACCTGTATATCAGTTTGTTTTGTTCTTCTTATTTTATTCTTCTATGATTTGTAACTTGGTAATATATGTATCAAAGATAATATATGATTAGAAAAAGTCTGATAATTTTAAATGTTACATGGGTTGAGTTTTTTAGCTTTGTAGGTGGTGAATTCTTCATTAACCCTCCATCGGTCACACCTAATCTTTTAGATACCACAACATGAAAAATTCCTGGCATTTTTGTGTTCCAGTCCCAAAACCTGTCGTGGCCACTGTGCTGCTTCTTCCCTTTCCCTTCACACCTCAGTATCGCTGTTTGCGTCGTCTCGTGCACACATGCCTTTTTTTGCTTTGTTGTATCTTATGGATACAGTGCCACCAGTCCCGTTTTTATTTTGTGATGTATTTCAAAATAAAAACTGTACCGGTCTCCTTTTTATGTGATAAAAGAGAGATATATCTAAACTAGATAATTCTATTAAATATAGAAATAAGTAAAACTATTTTTACCCAGCAAATAAAACGTTGAGTTAAATTTTACATACAGTGTGACGGGCATGGTCACACTGTATCTAATGGATACAGGAATGTGTATAGTCTGACAAATTTTGTTTACTAATTGGGAAATGCTTAGACGGTGTGCAATATCTATGTAATCTTTGGGTCAAGAGTTGTTATAAAAAGAAAAAGAAAAATTAGGGGGAAAATAGATATCTTAAAGTACTCAAAAAAATGTTTAAGGAAAATTGTATCTGAGAGATATAGTGCGACCGGTCGCTTAAAAATTAGGTGCGATCGATGGAGGGTTAACATAAAGCTTAAAACCTTTTGTTGTGCTGGTCAGCCTGTAGAGTTTTAATCAGTTTTATAAATTTGTTATTGCATTTTAACAATTTTATCGACATGGCAAGTTTCAATTATTGTGATTGTTACAGTTTTTTAAAGAATCTATTGACACACCACAATTAATACATTGATGATGTGGTTGTATACAAAATGGCCTGATGAAGATCTAACGAACGAAACTAGTCGTCATACCACCAACTGTGGTTGGATAAGTTAAACATTTTAATTTATCAAAAATATATTCCAACCAAGGGTCACAATGAATAATAATGAGTAAAGAGAGTTTAATTAAACTTTTTTCAAGTAAAATTGAAAGCAAATTGAAATCAAGCTTTTGGGTGACAAATTGAAAGATTGCCATTAAAAATATACATACTCTGGCACTGGATCTTTTTTTGTGAACTATAATAATTCTTATTGGTATGGTAAGCTTTCATTGATAACATATATGTGGAGGGGTATTTTTTAATCCCTTTCAATTTCCTTTGCAAAATATTTGGATTTATACTTAGCCTAGTAATATTTTAACCCAAATGGAACTCCCTTTTTCAAAGACCCCTGTACCTGATTTCTTCCTTCTCTCAGTAACACACAATGGCTGACCAGTCCAGTTGAGTTAGCTATGACGACGACTGGAGGTGAACTCCGCAAGACCATGATACTGAGACTTGGCGAGTTTGGTGCAACCGACGACTGGCTTTTCTTTTCCATCTCAAATCGCATTGGCTCTTCACTGGAACATGATAATAATGTTAATTGTATATTTATTTACATTAGCAATTCGGATCCCTAACTGTAATATTGCACTATTTTTTATGTAATCAAATTACAACACTCATTAGCTATAGTGTCATCAAATATACTATATGAACTGTCAAAAGGGTAAATTTGATAAAAAATTTAATTGTTTGCTTTAGAAAATTTATGTTAATTCACTGGGAACTAGAACTTATTTTCAAAAGATCTATATTTTTCTAATATGTTTTGTATGGGTGGAACAGTTTAAAGAAGATTGAAACACATCAAGTTGATACATTGTAACAAATATGCTTAACTAAAGCTGGGTTTTCACGGAACGCAAAGAGCAGAGTGCGGAGCGAATTTCCGCTAGTACAGTGGCAGTCCGCTCCACTTCTAGAAGAAGAGTACTGGCGTTATTTGATTAGTTTGAAAATGTTAACCCAGGTCTCCAGAACTAAATATTTAAGTTCTGGCTGTATCCTATTGTACTACTGTTCTTTTCCAAATTTTTGTCGAAGACAAGTAAATGTTTTGAAAATAAACAGTCCTGACTCTTAGGGCACAGCTATATTCTGGGAACCATACCAGTCCTTCATGCACAAAGGCTAAAACTTTTGCAAACTAATCTGAATATGTAGCTATGCTACTCTAGTTTCTGTTACCTAAACACTAGCAAAACATTTTAGCCAAACCAAAGCTAACCTAAAGAAAAGTATGTGAAAACTCTAAAACTCAATTTTGCAAACTGACTGATCATTAGCTATTGACAACTGTTATAACTCTATCTACACTAAGAAATGTTACATAGATTTATATAATACTCTGATGCCAGATAACAATACAAAATGTACACAATGTATTGCTCTAAATCAAGTACAAAGCAAAACAAAGCTTATATGAAGACAACAAAACAGATTATACCTAACAAAAAATGATAAACTAAAAGTGCCTATATCAGTGTATACACAGAGAAGTAAGGTACAGAGGAATCCTGCTTACGAGATGATCATGCGCTTCCAGCTCTAGTATGTTGTGCCAGAGATATGCTTGTGACAAGTAAGGAAGAGTCCAAGTGGTAAGCATTACGCGGAATTCCTATTGCACAGGGTCTTCCACCATTGTGAGCGTTGTAGTACATTTGAGGACATTGATAGACTTTGCCTTGGACACCAGCAACTAGTGCTAGACAACACTTAAGTATACCATTGAATGTTTCCTCTGTACATTACTTCTCAGTGGTATATTAATAACCATACTGCTCACTACAACCAAAACTTTAAAGGCTGCTTTGGCCTAAGGCCCGTCAAAAAGTCAATCCAAAACAGGACTTTAAAGTGTAACCAATTGCATTAATAATTCATGAATCTGCACACTAGTTCTCTAGTTAGCACCTAAAAACTAATTTTCTCTACAGTTTAAATTTAAGATTATATAAGAAGTAGTAGTCTAACATTGATTCATTTATCTTTTTTCTCTTTTCTCTTTTTGGTTTGTTCTTAATCACATGTTCCAATGGAAAACTGCAATTTTGTTTACATTTATGTTTTTTAATACATTAATTAAGCAACTTCTTTTTGAACTTAAAGACATTTAATTTAGTATGGCAAACAAAAATTTTGCATATTTTCACAATGTTTTATTAGCATTCTCTATTTACAACAAGAATTCTAAAAGTCAGTTGACTTCTACCAAGAAACAATTAAGTATTTTATAAGTAAAGAGGTAAAAGGTTTAACACGATTAAATACATATATATTAGGAAAACCACATTCAAACACTTACCGTCTGCTTTCATTTTTACCGATGACAACATGAAACACATCTCCATTCCCTTTCAGAACCAGTACACGAGTTTCAGCTGGCTGAAAAAATTACATTATGGTAAAATTGATACCATACATATTGCTATCTACATTCACTATAATACCCATCTATATTCAATAAAATAGTTCTTTAGAGAAATACAGTATTCATGGCAAAGTGTGAAATGTTAATCAAATTTTTTTATCCAAGATTGTTTGCTCCAATGTGGGCAATGTTTGGGGGGGGGGGGGGGGGGTTGCGATAACTGCTACTATATTCAATATTAAAATTTCCAAAACACAATTATAAGTCAATGGAAGTTGTGGTAGATTGACTTTGATAGCATGGGAAGGGAAGTGCAGGATAAGGTATGTGATAGTGTTACTTATGGTGATTTTGAGAATTACAAATATAAACCCTGTTCTCAATTATGAATCAAATTCTCAAGCTTTCAGCTATTTCATCTTTTCTGCTATTTCTACGAGGTATGTATTGAAGCAAACGTTCACTCAAAACTAAAAGAGTCGTAAAAACCATTTTCAAAACAATTATACTGTACCTCAAAGCATATTTGAATACAAGAGGTTCTACAGTTTTCAGATACAGCGTTGAAAACTGTTAAATCAGGATTTAACACTTGCCACGGTAACACATTTCTTTTATTTAACTACTATAACAATTAAATGAATGGATTTTCTCATATTTTAATCTATTGTTAAATCGTTTCCGACAGCTTATAATAGAGTTCATTTTTTCTGCATGATCCTGCTCAGAAATTTAAAAAATGCATTAGTTTTTTAAAACTTGAGTCCATTAAGGTGTATGTAGACTCATTTCCATAATACTTTGTTACAATCAGAGGCTGTGTCTTTTTGATTTTCATTTCAGTTTTTCCAGGTTTATAGTTGATAGTTGATTTTAAAATTTATTTTAAATTAATACATTTATTATAAATGCTTTTAAATTTCTCCCATTGTAACTTCTTTTGATTAAAACCTTGTTGTTTGAAATACTGTTGTGGAAATAATATATGATTTGATATTTTTAAGAATAAGCGTGGAATAAATTAAGAATGGAAAATTAAAGAAATAAAATATTAACTATAATACTTAGTTTTTGTTTATTTAATGTTGTAGCGGCGTTTCATAATAATTTTATAAAACTTTTAAATATAAATGATTCAAAACCATTATATTAAATTATTATAGATTTCATTTAAACATTGAAAAAGAAACTACGATAGCAAAAAATGAATCACCCTTCAATGAATAGTCAGTTTCTTGATAAAAGACACCAATAAAGAGAGACAGTGACAGAGAGGGGGGGGGGAGTCTAGGGTAGAACAATATGCATTGCCCCCGGGCACCCACAGTGTCAAACCATCAAAAGATGTCAATTAATGTACTCATTAAACAACTTGTTATGAAGCGACGATAATAACTGGAACAAGTGAGGCATTCAATTTCTTTGTGAAGAAATAACCTCAAGATGATTTCAACAATAAACCAATTATAATTCCTAAAACTGTTGTTCCTGAAAGAGAGAGGCAATTAATTGATTCGTCGTTGTAGAATCCATTTTCTGATTTCAATGATTCCTGTGGTGAATACTTAAAGACAAATTGCCTCAAATTTTAAATACTAGATGACGCAATTTTCAGAAAGAATACTAGTTTCCAATTAACAAATATTTCAAAGTTAATCAGGAGTAAAAAATATATGAAGTTGCTATTCAAATCAGTTGTGCTTTATATACAAAACATGCACGGATTTATTCTTGAGAGAAATATTGTCGTATTTCTAAATTTAATGGTAATTTTTCTTTAAATAAAGTCTCATCTTACACATTTCTGTGACTACTTCAAAGACATATCAATCCCGGAAATCGTACTAAAACACACATTTCGTAATTCAACGTTTTATGATTAAATTATGCAAGACACTGATGGAATACCGCTGCAATTTATGCATAATTTAAAAGATAAACTCAAGATATGTATATTTTAATCAAACAAACCCCATTTTTATTCGCACCTTCATTTAATAAACCAAGATTAAATTTAAAAAAATATATGAAAAGGATTGAGGTCAACACCATTACATTATTGTAAGTGGATATATCTGGTATTTATTAAGTGTTCTATAAAATAAATAAGCTTAATTTTGAAATCGTCCAGTTCTAAAAGTTGTATTCACAATATATATATTCAATGCGTTTCTAAGCAAATTTATATAGGCTTAAACAAACGCATTATTTTAAATCATTTATCCATTTATTTCATACGTAGGCGTTCAGTCAAAAACTTTGGTTACTCATTATAGGGATTTATGACAAAGTAAATTAAATGAGCGCAAAGTTTAATGGCTCAAATTTATCAAGAATCTATCAGGGTGGGAAGTTTGAAAGAGGGTAAACGGTTAAAGGCTTCTTTCCCGAGTCTTTTTCAATCAATTAGCTCCTTTAAATATGAAACAATGTTTCAAAGACAAAAATTTGCACGTCTCAAAATCGCAAAGTTATCTGTTTCACCCCTTATCCAAATCTTACTTTTGTATATTTCTCATTCCCTCCGAAGTTAAACTCAACAAAAGTCAACTGGTTTAAAAGGAAGTTAAACTTTATTAATGAGGTGTAGAAATAATAAATTGGACATGAGGCCGATCATCTCGTGATTTCTCTGAGATAAAACTCGATGGTTCCTTTACCTGATTGGGTGGAAATAAGGATTTTAATGTTAGCTTCGAATCATAGTTTTTATGTGTAGAACTACGGACAAATAGCTTGCCTAAAGTATGTAGTGGTATTCGTTCAACCTTAAAATAATACCGTAGCATACACATGGTTGGTTTATAGCCGCCAAATATATAAGTAAGGTTTAAATTGAAATTTTTGGAGTTTTAAGTGCGAAAATTTACGATGTACTCAAGATTGTTTAGGATATGGCCTAATAATGACTGGTGAGACTAAAATTCTAAGTCAATCAGGCAATTAGGTAAAAATGGATTTTACAGAAAAACCCCTTTAGTAGGCCTATATGGATACGGTACTTTATGAGGGCGGAAGACATATTTTATTATATTGGAGTAATCACTAGACGTATCATGCTATTTATGAACTTATTTGGTTTTAAATTAAATACCCTCGCCACAGCAAACATGCAGACTAAGCGAATTTCCATTTGTCTGAATTGATTTTCAATTAAATGTATTTAAATAACGTTAGGTTTAACGAGTACCTAGGTTTGCTTCTACAAGAAAACTAATAAAGTGTGTTTTTGGTAAAATATTAATAGCTTATTATAAAATAAATAAATTTGCCAAGTTTGATCAAAATATATCTATAAACAAGTAAACTACAACATTTTACGGCATTCTCCCTAAGAATAACATGGGAATTTTATATTTAAAATTTTTTTGAATTTTCTCTGTTACCAATAACCATACAAAAACACATTGATATACTAAATTGTTTGTTTTTTAAAGCTCTTTAAAAAAGTTTAGAGAGAAATTGGAAAACTTAGTGTTTTGAGGGTCAAAATGAGAAAAACTAATTTTTACCCCGTAAAACCCCGTTCCCATGGTTCGATCATGCTGGTTCGCGAACTCATTTACGTTTATCCCGCCTCACACCTTTAAACCAAATTTCATCAAAATCAGACAAAAATTACTTAAGTTATCGTGTTCACGGACACATATACATATATAAAACATTGAACGAATGGTGTTTTTGGCCCCTGGGATCAAAATGAAAACGTAAATCGGTCCTGGGCATAGGTCTTACCATGCCAGCTACGGTAATAGCTACTTCCCTATAATGAAATTCGCTAAAAGTGCAAAATTTACAAATAGAAAAATAATTCTGAAAGGTTTATACTGTCTTATAAGTAAACAAGCCATTTATTGGGCTAGAAAATAATAACTGAAATAATATAATAGAAATAATATAATATAGAATAATATTAATATTGAATATAATTGGTGTTTTTATAACTTGCATTAGGCAAGTCAATAAAAAAAATTAAAAATAGTTCATCTTAATGGAACAACATTTATTACTATAAATAACTATAGTTCTCTTGAATTGAATACAATATTGTGCAAACCCCTTGAAAAAAATTACCTTTAGAAGTGTGTCGTAGTAATATTTGTATTACAAACAAAACAATGAAATATATAATTTATAATTGAAATACTAGGTTAATATAGTTGTATAGTTGTTTACTATTATTAATGTTTAAGCTCAAAGATAATGTTGTTGAAAACTAAATATGTGCTACAAAAACTAAGTATTTTATCTCTCACTCTATTTTGAATGACATTATTTAATGTTCAAGACTAGGGGGTCTGCATAAATTAATAATAATATACATTACACTAACTACAACCGCTGTTTTGTACTAAATGTTCGAATAACTCCATCATCCCTTCTTTGAATAACGTTTATAGCGAAATGAATACTTTAATACAAGCACTTATAAATAGCTAATTTCAGTGCGGCCATACTTTTCAAGAGCAACAATTACTATTTGCGTTCGTAACACACAAGATTTTCCTACCACCATAATTAACTTATCATAAAACACAGATTGCCTTTTTAGTTGGATGGAAAATTTTATTTAGGATATGTTTGCGTTTGCCTTTTTAAGGTTATGTTATTTGCTTAACGTTGTTAACGTACCTGATCCTCGTCTGCGATTGGTGTAGAACACTATCTGTGAAATCAACTGATTTAGCGTGCGGGAATGATTTATCCAAGAGCGTAAATGAGCTATTTTGCGTAGTGTTTACATGTGTAGAAATGTGATAATGTGATCATCATGCAGTGCGCAGGAAAATTATCTTAACAAAACCAAATTTTGGAATAGTACCTTTTCTATAGGTAGAGAAAAATCAAAATCCTTAGCGTTTTCCTCCAGGGGGATGACAGTGGAGAGAGCGCTGTAGGGATGTCTACCCAGAGAAAGTGTCAGTTGTAGGGAGTTGTTCTCGGCGTTGAGAACACGGAGGTAGTTATCATTGTACAGAGCCAACAGAATGTTGTATTGCCTTGGATGCCATCTTGCCTGCAGAACTTCGTACGTGAACATGGAGGACATCCGTTCTACCTCTGGGGCCACTAGCCATACCCTGTAACATCACCAGTAATACATTAACGAAGAAACTCCTATCGAATTACCAAGAACAGTGTTTTCAAAACTATGGGTGGGGCAATTTGCGTGGGTTGCGGGAAAATACCACATACTGAACACTTGACATTTTCTATTGGTTTATAAGTCTGCCTATCCAACCCTTATCCATATGTGGTTTTTATCATAATAGTCGACCAAGTAGTGAGGGGCTGTATATAGTAGTACTTTTGGCGGAATTTTAAAGATTTATGTTTGTTTTCTGGATGGGAAACTAATATTTCGATCAGGGAAGAAGCCTGAACATTTGGGGAGAGGATCATGATGTCCCAAGTGACCTTTACAAGCGTCTTTCTTAAGTAGACTATTTACAAGATAGTAAAAAGTAACAATGAACGGCAATTATAATTACATTTAATTGTTAACGTTATTTAGCTCAGGTGCCGAAAAAACTGTAAGGTGCAAAAAATTCCGGGAACCGCTGAGCTAGAACCATGATTTTTTTAGGGGGAGGGGGAGGTTCACGGGACCACCAAAACTGGATAGCTACTAATTTAAGGACGGCCACAATAAACTTTTCCGGGGAAACAAAAAGGTATTTAACCCCTAAGGCTCATGCCAAGACCAATCGTTACAAATTACGTTTAAGTATTATGATGGCTGTCCAAAACCGGAATTGTCTTTAAAACCCGTTTGCAATACCCTTTCCCTATCTTTTTGAAGCTTTATGAGTAATCAAACAACATATAAAATTAAAAACTAATGTAAAAATGAGAAGCACATTTGTTAACATTTATTTCGGAAAATAATGTTACTGCACAAATATTCGTTTTGCGATAAATCAGTTATGACTTAAATCGAAACTACTTACCACTTAAGAAGTTATTGTAAATGCATTGATATTGTTTTCTGCAAACTAATGTTGTTTGGCAATGTTTAATCGATGATTACATGAAAATTCATAATTGCATTAAAACTATCGAGCTTTGAAAACCCCTTCTATGTTAGGTGAATTTTCAAATTAATCTCCGTTTCTTCAGGTACCCTAGTACCAATAACATTAAAATGGGAGACTTCACATCCGACAGGAAGAGTGGAGTTGTATAGAGCAAGAGGTAGTTAGATATGGAACCTCTTCAAACCTTCAAGGGTTTGTGAAGTTTCTACCTAGCAACCCACCATCATACCAGTGGCATATGTTGAGCGCTGGTAACTAAACAAGCATGATGAACCTTGATGTCCCTACCTACAGGAATCAACCAGAGTGTATGTAATCCTCCACAAAGATACTATAAGCAGGAATGCAGGTACAAAGGGAAAACTAAATAGCCGAAGTATTTACTCATTTTGAAACAGTTTACATATTCAGATACATTATCTAAATGTTTGGATTAATAATCCCTAAAGAAGTTTAGGAGCATTTCCCAAGGCTTTTTAGGTTGTTATTTAACGCATACGTTAGTATCATAAGGCATATTTTAACAATAACAGAAACCTTCACGATTCTCACGGTCACTCAAAACATCAATCGAAACACTTTGTTAACCTTGTGACAATAATGGGAAGAACGTATTGCGCCACTGTGAGGCATCTTCAGGGAGATTGTAGAGATGTTTTCTGACATAATATACGCTATATACACACGCGGCACCTCCGTGCTGAGGGTCGCGGGAGCAGATGCCCGCGGTGGACTGAAATGCCGCACTGTCTTTGAAATTCACTGACTTACTGAAATCAATTTTCACCAATTAAAAGTAGTTTGCAGTAGTGATTTTAATTAAATTCACTTACTTTCACTGTGGTAAAATATATAGAAGATAGCAACGAATTCTGCAAGAACAAAGGCAACTAAAACAAGCTAACTTAAATAGTTTAAATTCATACTTCTTGCCACAGGAGAAATAAAAAAACAACTTTACGCAATTTAGAAAAAAAAACAATCTAATCACCTGAAGCAACAAAAACGTCAATTCATTACAGAAAGGAAAGCACTAAACGTGTAAGTTGTTTAAGTCACGACGAACAATTGTTATACAAATTTAAATGAGAATAGTAGGAAGGGATCGGGGAAAGGAGGAAAGAAGGAAATCACTTTATTTAACATTGATAAATTGGCTATAAGGCCGGTGTATAAACGAAGCCCTGTGTGAAGCAAGTATAATTCACCCATTAAATGTGGTCTGTTCATGGATGTGCTACCATTGTTCCCTATCCAACTGCCGTTCTGTTCACAGTATTTATTCCTTCTTCTTCTCCTTCCACGGACGCGGCCCCATACAGCAATCCAGTTTTCATTTCACACCGATTTCACGGTCGGGAAAATTTTATTCATAAATTATTCTTTCATTCGAGAAAACCGGGTCTTTAGAAATAACCTCGAGTAAATCACTTTTATTTCTTCGGTGTATCCTTTGTTTAAAATCCTTAGACTTTAGTTTCATCTGTAAAGATATGTTAAAGCTACGACTTACGTTATTTATACGGGTTATTGATTAGAGTTTGTGTTACTTTGCATTCATACATAGCTGATAAACATAGCAAGAGGTTATAATTTATTCAATTTTCGTGTTAGCTTCATGATTTCTGGGTTTTCTTAAAACGTTTATGATAAGTATCATATAAACAAATAATAATTTTATTAAAACTCACCTAATTGAATTTGTTGTGTACAGTGTCAACTATTCCACAAAATACTCGTTGATGTCTGCGTCCTGGATTGGTGCAATGGATTTGATATAGATTACATAAATTATACATACACGCTCACATCTTTATTACGACGACATTTCTCTTTGAATATTTGAATAGTCTTATGGTTCAAAATAGGGAAATCATGCTTTTGAACCATTTACATAGAAATACTGTTGGATTGACGAGAACAAAATAATATGTTTATGACAAGTTATTAACATATTTTTATTTCAAAACAGATACATTAAACATCATCTCAAAACTAAATAAACAATATAAATACTTAGATGTGTTTCTGATCAATTTAATTTTAAACCAAGCTTTACAAACACAACACACAAATCTCCGAATAAAAAATGACTGCAACAGTTGAATCGAGTGGTCATCCCACCTACAAAGCCACGATTAAACTCGTTAAAATTGAAATGCAGTATTTGAAAAGAAAAGCGATGGGAATACAAACGAGCGAAGTACAATGTGTATTGTAGCAATGGAAGAAAATAAAACAAACAGAGGATATGTGGAGAGGTTCCCCATAGTATTATCAGAAAGCGGTTGTGCCGCCAAGGTAATTCCGACAAGCGGCACCACGGGACTGGGGCAGTAAAAATGTAAACAGATGCAGAAAACCAAGTCACTCATGTGAGAGGGGTGTCCCGGGACTTAATGTACAACTGTCGACAATAATAAGCAATCTCGGACGTTGGCGCGAGTGAGGGTGCTTACCGATCCAACAGTTGGAGCGTTGATTATACACCTCTCAAGGCAGCAACCCTGCGTAATTCTATCAATATGGATTATCTGTCCTAATTATAGCCCAGCCAGCGTTTACGAGCTACATACAATGAAGAAGCAAAACATCATAAATTGTACTCTAGGCCTTAATTCACTAAATATATAGACAATAACCAAGTCCTATATTGATTTCCATGGTGAACAACCTGTGTTTGGGGGACTGAGTGGTAAAAGTTTGCCGGTTCGATCATGAGAAAAGCCAGTAATTTTAGATGGCTCAAAAAAGCTCTGATCATCGATAGTCATTGTTGTTTTAAAAATTGGTCCTGGCTAAAGAAACTGCTGATCTTATTCAGTTTCAAAGGAACACAGATACCACTGCATTCTACACCTACCCTACATTTATATCCAGTTTAAAATACATACCTGTAGATTTGTATTGTTGTCTTAAAAAACAAAGTTAATTAATACGTTTGTTTATTCAATAGTTACGTTTTTATTGACACTTACAAAAAAAATGAAATTTATAAAGATAATTATTCGTAACGATACTTTATGTTCAATACATCCTTTTGCTACGTTTTTGGTGTATAAAATAACAAAATCGACGATTAAATAGTTAGTTTTGTAAAATATAAGATCGTATAGTATTCAAAAGCACCTATTTGTAAGTCAAGTTCACTAAATCAATTTTTAATAGGCCTAAGTCATGATCATTTTCTCCAGTTTGAGATAGAGTGTTCTAGTTTAAATTATTTCAGTTAAAATCTTTTCATTCATTAAAAGTTTAATAAAAGTGTTGAGCAACAATACAAAGTTTAAAAATAGCAAAAACACATATTCAGAAAACAACTGTAACAATAGAAACATTTGTATACACTATAAAATTTGTATTAACAAGAACATAGATAGAACCCTGTTTATTTCTCACAGTTTATAAATAGTAAAAATGTACTTTTCTAGTTTCCGGATCCAAAGATAATGTATTAACCCTCACCTGTTTGATCAAATATGCCAAAAAACTAATAATAGGTTATTCCTTCAATGGTAAGTTAAATAGATATACAAAAATGCTTAACAAATAAAAAATTAGGGTTCGGAATTTTTTCACTGAGTAAGCTAAGGTATTAACAAAATAGATTCCTTATTATTTAAAGGATACAAGGTTTTATAGCCAATCTACACACTTACGAAACATTCGCTTTAGCTTCTGCCTTAAAGAGGGTATTCATCAAGACATAACACATTTTAACAGATTCATCAAGTCATTACACATTTGAGCAAATCAAAATCAGATGAATAAATTTAGTATTTTTCTCACTCCTTACATAACCATTAACAGCAAAAAGTATTTACTCGTAGAAAAAAAAAACAAAAAAAATATTCATTATCCTGTATAGGTCGTTAATTCTACATGAATATTTTACCAAAAGGTGAAATTAGTAAAACTATGATAAATGTTTACCTAATCATGAAATAAACGGATATACTTATTTTAAAAACAAAATATATCAAAAGAATAGCACTTGAGTTTCTAAGTATAAAGATAATAATGTAGGTGTATGCGAGTCTAGTTTATACATTTTGTGTCTACAGGATAGCGTTTCGGACTTCGGACGAGAGGATCGGGTTCGATCCCCAACCAACTATTTGTGAGTTTTGAACCGATTCAACTTAAAATCGCTTGCAATCAATTAATCAAAAATTTCGCCGGAAAAGGCACTAAACAATCCAATCACTAACGTCTGAAGCCTTTTTCCTGAATTGAATCGACCGAATGTTTATCTACACAACTGGATGTTCGGTTCCCTCCTTCCCTACAACAATGGCCAGGTCTCCCTCTTGTAGTCCTGCGTTTATCTCACTTTTTATTATAAAAGGGTTACAGCATAAAATATCTTTGAGTCGCGGACGATAAACCCCAAAACCGCGTTCGCCGCGCGAGGGTCGACCGACGTATTTAGATTAGAAGCCAAGGAATGGATTCCGCTTCGGCGCTCTAACAGGCGATTTTTAAATGATCCTGTAATCCAATGATGGATATTACTTTTAAAATCTACGTTCAGATCTGTTATTTCGTTCTTTCCTCTCCTCTGGGCCTAATATATTTCCCCGATTAATCAGTGATTCACGGCTTCCCTTAACTTTCGGTGCTTGAATTTATTTCATTAGCAGGGTTGTAAAATGGAATTAGAACAAATTGAAATAATCTTAAGTGTTTTTGCGATGGATTATATAAAAGGAAAATGTACTTACTTTTTCTTACATTGTTTCTCGTCGTACTCTATTGTAGAAAGAATTTAAACTATGTTTACCATTATTAGCTCACGATATCCTCGAAGAAAAAGCTTTGAAGGTACAACTGGATTTTGTATTGAAATTGCAGACAACTTAATACTAGTTGAAACAGTAGACGAAGTATTCGTTTCTGATCTGTTGCAGTTTTAATTTTATAAATATTTAGATTCTCAAAAGGTTTATCGTCATTATATTTAAGAGTAGCGTAAAATAAAAAAAGGAAGTATGCTTAAATAAAACTACTTACTAACATTATTATAATATTGTTTGCTAACAAAGCCTAAGTATTAAAAATTGTTCTTCAATAGTAAGGTATATCTCTATTTTCTGTGTATTTACATTTTTCATACACTGCTTTTTCTTAAGAAAAACTTTGAACTTTATCAGCATCTTATACCCAATTCAATATATAAAACAAGATCTACTAATACTTTAAACGTTCCCAGACACAAAACTTAATTTTTTTATGTTATACAATTCTGTCACTTTTTTAATGCCCTCCCAAATGATGTCAGGAGTGAAATTGACTTTCGTAAATTTAAAAGACAGCTTAAAGAGTTTTCAATTTGTAATTGTTTTTATTTTATTAAGGATTTTATTTGTTAGTGAAAACAATGCAACATGTTTATTTTGTATACTTATTGATTGTGACGCTTGCCAAATCCTGTATTTGAGTTTAACGGCAATAAACATAATTTCATTTAATATTTTTTCATTTTAGTTTGTACTTATTTCACTATCATAATAAACATCAATGCGTGTGAAATTATGACTTCATATGGTTGATTGCAATTACAGTACTTTACTTCGAAAATAATACTTAGAAAATAGTATATCACAAACTGTCATAAAAGTAACTTTTGAACCTTATTGGAATCTACACAGTTACGGGTTAAAAAGTTAATTTCAAATCATACATTTTAACAGAACCAAAATTAAGTGTTTCAACCACTTAATCTTTAAGCTTCCCAAGCATCTCGTACAAACATGGTTGGATGAAATTTGTCATGGTTCTTTGATTATGGATGCAACTGCAATACATTATATGTAATTCACAGTAAACATGATAAGGTACAATTCTGAACTCATGTCTAGATCAAAATATTAAACCGACAATTAATTAAACAGCTGGTCATTTACTGGACCACAACTTTGGGTATAATCAGTTAATGACCGTTTCGGTCGTTTTCTAGATTTGAATTAATTTCCTCGATGGACGTTGAGGACAATGTTTTCTGATGGATAAATTGCTTGCTAGGAGACCAAATGTTTATCAGGAATCATGTGGAATCATATACAATAACTATTATTTTGCCGCGGGTTAAAAGTTACTGTAATTTACTATATGAAAAGTTGCCTACTAGAAACTATATTTTAACTATAATTTATACAGGGTCCAGCTTGTATGAGATTCTTCAACGGGTTATTTGGTGAATGGAAGGGAGTTCAATGAAATTTAAAAATGATAAATACAATGCGTTCTTATACAGGTACAAAACTGTATTTTTAACACTCTGTTTGAAAATAATACACTAGGTTTTGTCATTAGTAAGTACACGTGATTACGGATAAGACTAACCTACTATTTACACTTTGGCATAATATCTTACTTTTCCATATTGGATATAAAAGGAAACTAAAGATTAGATGTCATTTACTGGTGCCATCGACATAGTTATTGTTTTTTCTACAAATAAATGAATTTAACAAGTTGACCACACTGCCCAGCACGTGCACAACACAGGCCTAGGAGGGGCCGAGACTAAGGGTCAAAAAGTTATAAATATTTGGTGACGGTCTGAAAGGGATTTTTCGTTTTAATGGCTAACATGTATTGTTTACATAATTACCCATCGCGAGGGTTTGTAGAGAGGGTGAAATCTGTTTTATAGCGATCTTCCCCGCAGGAAAGAAGCTCTCGTATGAATACCAAGACCTAGGTACAGGGCCAGAATAATTTGTAGATTTTTAAGTTATATTTTTTGCCATTTTTAACTATTTCAATTTGCTGATCCACACAATCTTTAAAATTGTGTGGATCCTTTGTTTGTTAAAATGATCGCCTGTTTTATAATGTAAACGAACGTAGTTTATCCGCGCAACCGACAGAGTGTGTTAAGGGAAAACATGTTGAATTTGGATCACAAAAGAGTTTCTCATGTAAGCAAGAAATATTGTAAACTATTTCTAACTCAACGAGACTAGTGAAGTAACGAAGAACACTATCAAACAGCAAAAAAAGTGACAAAAACCCCGTGCAGGTGATGAAAATAACGTCGACTCAATCAGAAATAAAAACCGAATCGGTGAAACGCAATCACAGGTGCAAAGTGAAACAGCGCGGAGATGCGTATCGACATAGCGCTGCTCGGGGCACCTCTCTCACAATTTCGGCCCCAACAATAAAAATATTAATCCGTGTCCATCAATACAAAGTTCCAGATGGGACCAAAGGCGGATGCCGGTGACATTTCCAAATTGAAACACACCATCGCCGCAAGCCACGCCAATTATATCTTCTGGCTTTGAACCCCCTTGACCGATTCCGAAAGCCACTCGTTTGTTTTGTTTTTCATATCACCCCTACACATCCGCTCGCCTCGTCACATCGCCAGTGGCGTTAACTCGCTTGATTAATATCATTCGAGATGTCTGGAGATACTGAGTTTAAATTTTTAAGGGTTTAAAATTTCAAATTCTCTGATTTTAAAGGCAGGTTTTTTTTTTAAATCGATTAACGCTCATAAGGGTAAAATTAATACATATCATTCTACAAATAAAATTTATAGGATTGCGAAATTATAAAAAGTTATTTTGCTAGCTGACCAAATTCTAACAATTTAAATCAAAAGCAAAACTCAATCCCAATACATTTTTGAGAGTCTGGACTTAAACACCGCCTGGTTAGCGTCGTCTGTTACAACTGATAAGTTACCTTCAATGATTTTTCGTGTTCGTATTGAGCTCTATGTTGTATAAATGTTCATTTATTTACGTGTTAAATGTGTCGCTCTTCACATGAAGAAAGGAAATCCTTGTACCGATGATGGATCCAAATATGATCCGAAACTAGTTGCGACTGCAATTAAATGGATTGCCTAATAGCAGGTGTTTAAACCTTTTTATTATTATTTGACAATCCGGAGGCTAACAGCACAATGAACCAATACATTTTATTTCAAAGCAAATACATGTAGTAGAACATAGATTAAGTGTATGAAGGGGAATTTAAAAGTTCTAAAAAATGTACTTGTAGGAATTAAATTTGATATAAGCTTGACAAATTTATGTAAAGAAGATTTTTTTTCGTTTCAAACTCCACAAGTTGTAACTTCATAAATATGGCCTACATAAGACTTGTATTTTAGTTTTCTTAAAAGATTATATTACATATTTATATCAATATTCTTAAGAAATTGAATGTTTCGCACTTTCGCTTGTGTAATGTTCTACTTTTCAAGTAATTATGATGCATTTTCTATTTCCCTACAACTGCTCTCCATGTAATCGTTTATGACAAAATTAATTATTGAGACCATTCATTGTCCGTAATCCATAAAGCAAACAAAAAATTTGCGAACAAAAATTTTAACTGCGTTACAAAATTTAGAGCGAATCATTCTACTTTTGCATCTCCGCCCAATAGGTATAAGCAAAACAATTGAACACTTCTGAATCTACGGAGAGCAAAAATGTCGATACATTGGTTAATGATGTCCAAAGTTTGAACTGATACCATTGTAAGGTTTTAATGAAAAGTGTTTATGTGGAATTATGGAATAGTTGGAAAAAAGAAGTACTGTACGCTGGTGCGTATTACAAACTGAGTACATTTTACTAAAACCCGTAACCAATACAAAATATAGCCAGCAAACAATATTTATAAACGCGCAGTTAATAACGCTTAATCAATTCGTGCAGTTGATAACGTATATTTTAAGCGTATTGTATGCAAAAACTTTGAAAGTGTGTGAGTAAAAGTGCAGTATAGTTACAGTATAGTTGTGTATGTGTAAATAAACGGTATCACTATACTGACACTTTCTCCGATTAGCTTGTCAACAACCCTTATCATGGCATTTTATGGGAAAAATCGAAAAGGTTTAAATTATGTTTGAAACGTATTTTCAAACGATCAGGGTTGTACCATTTCGGTTAGAGTTAAAAGGACTATAGCATACAACATTTTAATCAAAATTGGCTGAGTATTTTTTTATCAGATTTTCATTTATTTTATAGAAAAATTACCATTAAAATGCAAATTTAAAAAAAACACCTAAAGAAATCATCGATTAGTACCCACATATCAAATTTCATTAACATCGAACCACATGTGTGGTTTGTATCCTGTTTACATCCACACACACATGGACTTAGACAAATAGACATTGACACACATCCCAAAACTTCAACTCGTAAATGGTGACCAACAATCGATTAAACCATTCAATATTTATGGTTGTAATTTGATTGTATTATACCTAAAACTATAAAGCTACCTTTAAAATTGCACAAACCGAAACTGAAAGTGATGCCTTGAACTTCGCAAAACAACTAGAAACAAAGGAAATAACGAACAAACAGATATTAATTAAAACACCATTCACACCACACGTACACAAATGGACCAGATGTAAAGTAATCTACAGTCCTGATACATTCTGAACCAGCTGATGTAATGGCTTCGGACTGATGTAATGGAGTTTGGATTGGCGTAATGATCTTTTTACTTAGGCAATGTCATTTTGGACAGGTGCGATGGTGTCCTGACTGATAGAATAGCTTTTGGACTGAAGTAATTGCTTCCGGATTGGATTATTTTTCATAAAGATGTAAAAGCTTTCGATATTATGTAGTCAAAATGGAATGGCTTCTGATGTTTTGTGGTATGGACTTGTGTGATGCCTTTCGGACTGGAAATGTGGCTTTCAGAACAAAAAATCACATATAGTACTGAATCAGAGAGAGAATCATTCTGATGGCTTAATATATCATGGTTTGCAAACTAATGTCTAGACTGCATCGTGTTGTCCAGACTGCGCACTAGGAAATAATCTTAGTGGAAATTTTCCACGGCTTTCCGACAAATAAGTTAAGTGATAGTTATATGTGTTTTGATCTCAAGTAACCACATCCTTTCGATTAATGTACACCGTAAGTTATAACAAACTATCCAAATTGTAAAAGTATTCTACAATTAATTCTATATAGAACTAATATACTTCTTTCCCAATATTTAGACTTGTAAATTGATTAATGTATACGTCTTCAACCTATATTAAATCTTTTCATCTATCGTATAGCTTTAGTACGGTAAAGGGAGTTTTTTTTCAATTTTGAGAAGTTATCCTTTGGAGAAAGTACCTGAGAAACTTATATTTGGATAAAATACTTGAGAAACTCGAATTCTGAGAAATTGCCTGAGAAACTTAAATTCAGAGAAGTACCTGAGAAACCTAAATTTATAGAAAGTACCTGATCAGCTTAAATTCAAGGAAAGTACCTGAGGAAATTAGATTCATAGAAAGTACCTGATAAACTTAAATTCAGAGAAAGTACCTGATCAGCTTAAATTCATGTATAGTACCTGAGGAACTTAAATTTATAGAAAGTACCTGATCAGCTTAAATTCAGAAAAAGTACATGAGAGAGCTCCTTTTTGTTCTTTATAGATAGATCGATTTAAAACTCAAAGTGGACGGCTCAAAAAATCGAGTCACTATCCAAAAATATAGCTGAACGCCTACTGTAGGAATTGAACTCGGACCTTCTGCCTGAAGTACCGCGCTCGCTAAACCAGCTGAGGCCCGAT
>NW_026542600.1:55146335-55184416 GCF_028750875.1 Macrosteles quadrilineatus
GCTCTACCGGTTTACTGTACTGCTATACTGTCCCATTGACTACCTTTTTAACTCCTTTGCTATAAGTTGAGATATCGAAGATGTTAAACCGGGTTAAACGAGATGTTAAACAAGATCTAGCAGTCTTGAAACCAGAGAAGGACCCAGAGCTCAGAATGTAAAAAAATCTCTTTTCCTGTTTTTTCCCCTTCTAAGGTTGAAGACTCAGTGAACACTGCTAATCATGGTGCATCGTCCAGTGGCGAGCACGTGTATTCTACTGATTACACTCTAATTCAGATGAGTAATTCGAATGCTGACAACATCTATTATTCAATAGATATCGTGTCAAAAAATTCCATTTCTGTGGAATTATTTACTATTAACCATAGTAATCGATTGGTAGTTTTTTTACAATAACCTTAAACGCGCCTCCTTGCAAACGTGTCGTAACACTTCGGCCCAAGTAACACTTCGGCCCAGTAACATTTCGGCCCGAAACCCTCAGATGTGGCCTACGGTCCAACTCTCTACCTGCCCACTAGTAACACTTCGTCCCAACAAAATATTTGACAGGTTAGGTTAGGTTAGGTTAGGTTAGGTTAGGTTAGGTTAAGTTAGGTTAGGTTAGGTTAGGTTAGGTTAGGTAAGATTCCACCGATTCTCCGTCATGTGAGGTCAGAGGATGCAAGGGGTGACGGTTGGGCGACATTCCACCAGAGGGTGGTTGCAAAGTATACAGGTCATGTACCTCTTACTACCTGAACTGCGTTCCTCAACCCTTGTCAATTTTTCGTCGGGCCGAAATGTTACTTCATTAGCTTATTTAATCATCTGTAAAGCCAGTGGGACGAAGTGATACTGTTTTCTAAGAAATTTGAGTTTGGCCGAAATGTTACTGGGCCGAAGTGTTACTACATCATTGTGCCTACTATTTTAAATAATCCCGTAAGGCATAACTGTATAAATCAGTGCCGAAATCAGTAATATATTGGATCATTCATATAAATTTAGGATTTTGCAAGGATGTAGTAACACTTCGGCCCAGTAACATTTCGGCCAAACTCAAATTTCTTAGAAAATTCCTATATTATACCGGAAAGTCGTGAAGGACGCAACGAAAAACTACAGATAATTCGTAATTCCAATTTAACTGTAGGGATTCAATATAACGAGATACGTTAAGATAAAAAATAACATGTATTTTAAATGTTAACAAATTCAAAATATTTAAGTTTGTAGCATTTCCCCAAACCAATAATTCCTTAGTCATCATACCAATGTTAAATATTTCGTCTGTAGGAAATACATAAAGCTAAATTCCACCGGCTTTATAGAAAAATGTAAAAAGAAAACACCTGGATTAAATTGTCTAATGACAAAAGTGATAAGAAAAACGCTTTAAATGGGTTTACTCTTGAAATTCAAATGTTTTAAAATTGTTTAATTAAATGTTAACATGTTTGAATCGTTTGTATTTTTACTGCCTTTTTGTAAATGTGCCTTCGACTATTTACAGAACTATACATTTCGTTCTCATGTGAAAGTTGTATCAAGTTTTTGAATGAAAATTGCCATAGTTCAATTGAGCCATCGATAGAACTGGTTGAAGTCAATACTGAATTCCTTAGAATACACCAATATCTTAACCAAACTAAGCTGAAACAAACCATAACAGTAGACTGTAATAAATCATAGCATATTTTACGCCACTGTAACTGCGTATAACTGTAATAACTGTAACACTGTATAAAGGCAAAATAAGACCGAAAATAGAATATCACACAGTGGTACAGGCTATTATACTGGTGGTTCATTCAACTATATTTTTTTACAACAAATTGCCAACGATCTCCATGTAGATAAGATGTCTATTCAGTATTCAAAGTCTAGTATGGTAAGTGTCATATTTAAAATTAAATTTTAAATAAAAATGGTTTAACATTGCTTAAATGTGTCAGCCTTTTTGTTTAATTAGTCAGTTTTCTTTATCCAAAAAGCCTCTCAAAGAGTTTCTCTACATCTTTAAGGAACAAATATTTAAAACTTTGACCGATAGGTACTTCCGAAAAGGGAGACTATTTTTGGTGGGTAGTGGGGTTTTTGTTGTAAAAATAAAAATTCGCAAAATATTAATTAATTAAATAGTTGTGATTTTAAACATGTCCCTTGCATCCAGGAAACAGCCCACTATTTCCCTGTAAATAAAACATTAGGCCTACAAACATTTTGTGCGGTAAAATATCGTCGATACGGGGAAAAATAAATAAGCGTCTCGATTTCGGACCAACGTAAACGGATTATGAAAGCAAGGACGAGGATCAAGATCTCAGAGAACTAAGGACGAGGGACGAAGGACGAGACGGAAAGGCGGGATCAGGTGAGCCGAGATGACCTAAGGGCGTGATGAGTAGCCACCCCTTATTGGTTTATACGACCAGTGACAGGATATTAACAAAGACAGGGATAGATTTGGTCACATTGTCTTTCCCCCGGACGTAGTTCCCGAGAGATTTGGCGAAAAAACTGCGACCACCAAAGGTCTTCACTGGATGGATTACTGGCGTTAGGGGCAATCTTGACTGCACGAACACTCTTACATACTGCCCGTGAGGAATTCGTATTAATTATAAAATTATGACCAATTATATAAATGTTTATAGACAAAGTTAATGTTTATTTCATGCAATCCCTTAGTGAGTGATGTACTTTGTGAATGTATCTTAAACTGAATATTGTAAATGTAGGGTGAGTGTAGAATGAAGTGAAGTGACCGAATGAGCTTGTGACTATGAAGGGTGATTGATATAGTGTGCCACCTGTTTTATTCGAAAATTATGAGAGATATAAAAAATTGTAACTGCCTAGGATCTTTTATAAAAAAAATTTGGTCGAGTTGGAAAGTTTTAGCCGCCAATTTTTCCAATATGGCCGCCAACTTTGATTTTTCTTATGCAAGACCCTACTTGCAATGTTGTCAAAATTCTACCAGGCCACGGCCTGGAGTTATAAAGTTGGCCGTGCTACAGATCTGTGCGAGGAACGTATACAGCAAAGCGAGGGGTGAGCCGGTACAGTACAAAGGTGAACTGTACTGATCAAATGTTTTTGGCATTGACCAGGATTTAAACCCACATGACTACCTTGGGCCCGAAGTCCGTGACGCTACCAACCTAACCACCAACTCACCCAATACAGTTATTTTATGATTTTTTAAAAAGTAAATGCAATTTAAAAACGTGTTTTCCTATATTTAGAAGTTGGTGACCCATTGGAAAAATGGCTGCAAAATTATTTTTTCAACTTGACCAACATTTTTAAATAAAAAATCCAAGGCAGTTACAATTCAACATTATTTTGTATCCCTTATAACGTTCGAATAAAACAGATGGCACACTTATATCAATCACCCTGTATAGGATCAGTTGTTTTATCATCTGTAACCTAATATTAAATGCCCATGATCTCTCTAGGGCAGCTGAGTTCAGTTATTTTTCAACCATTAAAAAGCTAATGAATTCTCTTGGGATTGAACAAGCAAATTCCTGATTGTTAGGCGAACGCCATTTAGGTAGGCCTACTATTTTGACTAACTATACCTATTCAATTCAACTATCCAGCTGAAAGAGTGGGTGGTTTTTTGTATACAAAAAGTTACCCTATGAAGCTATTAATCATTTTAGGTTCGTAAAATCCGTAACACCATCGTGAACGGCTATTTAAAAAAAAAATACATTATGTACCAAATTCACACCTTCACGTTTCTTGAGTCACGTTGGTAGGTTGGTGTATGATGTAGATGTTTCGGAGACATTACCGTTTACATCTTAACGACTATGGTACCCATATAGTTGTTTCACCCCAAGGACGATGTATTCATTTACAAGATGCATTCATGATAAAACGATTTTCATTTAAGAAATCTTTCAACGGTTGCCATTTTGATACGGGTGTCAATTTCAGTACGGGTTTGCACATTGCATTTTAACTAACAAAGAAATTTGATTTGATGCGCATATAAACCTATGTTTACCTTGAAAATTTTCTTATGACTCCCCAGTGGCCCAATGTCTGAGGAGGTAGCACATCACTGAATAATGTTTTAAAATTATTTTTATCTCCAGTTACTTTGTTCTATTTTTTGTAGCTACTGTTAGTATATCTTTATTATTTTTTATATTTCGCTTTTTGGAGCACTAAACACGTAAAAAACTGTCCATCCTAAACAGCACAGGATATTTTCAGGATATCCTGACCAGTTCCCGCATATCCCACAGAGGTCCCAAGATTTGAGAATGTCCCTAGGATCACTCTAGGATATCGCACATATCCCAAACAAAACATGCATTTTGGGGGATTCCTTGGGACTTCCTATGGATACTCTCGTTAGGCTACATTAAAACATATTTGTTAGTATTGGATGTATTTGTTCAAATGAAAAGTGCTTAAGAACAGTTATTAAAAATTATTTCAATCTTATTTCCAATTAAAAATAACACAGCCAATGATTTATAAAAATTAATCAAGTTTTTCCGATCATATCTATAGGACATCCTTTGGAGATTGGTAGTAATTCCCCGCGGGGAAGACCTCCATAGAATACAGTGGTGCAACACCTGCTTAACATAATATAGTAATGCAAATATTTTTTTATTACATTTATTTAACTTAATTGAGTAAATTATTGATAGTTGGACAATTTAAGGGGTATAGATTAATTAATCATATAACAATTATAATAGCATTACTAGTTGGTAATTAATTAATCTTTATTCAAATACCAATATCCTCTCCAACTCCCAGAAAACAATTCAACAACTTGATGAATACACAGAAGCATAGTATCAACCTTATTTAAAGTATTGTGACCTTTGCAACTGACGGCTCCTCTTTCACCGCTTAAAACACGAAAGATCAACCATCATAGATAGCCCAGAGGTAAGGTCCTCTCCAACTTGATGAAAACACAGAATCCTAGTATCAACATTATTTTAAGTATTGTGGCCATTAATTGAAACTTTCGGCTCCTCTTTCACTGCTTAAAACACAAAAGATCAACCACCACATATAGCCCAGAGGTAAGGTAGAGGTTCATATGTTGAAGGTGTCAGGTTCAATACCCTTCTGGGGACGGTATTATTTCTATATTTTTCAAAATTTGTTTTTATGAACTATAAAAAAAAAAAAAAAAAACAATACTTACAACTGATAAATGCACTTTGCAGACTAAATCTTTATTGTTTTGTGTTTTTATGTAGGATATCACCATGGGATATCCAGGCCGCGGCCTTCGAAGTGGCAACGTCGCAAGTAGGGTTGTAACAGCTATTTGTTTGGAAGCAGCTAATGGTATTATTGTGTATTTACGAAAGCTTGGTTAACGAAAATATTGACTCCACTGTGTATATATATATATATATATATATATATATATATATAGATTTTCAATTCATATTGTTTAAGTTTTAAATTCTGAGTGTTTTATTTTCAATATTTTAATAAAATTAAGTTCATACATTTAAATCAATAAAGTACGAATTAATGAGCTCGTGTCACCTGTCAGCCATGTTATCTTGTCTGACACTAAACAACCCTACTTGCAATGTTGTCAAAATTCTACCAGGCCACGGCCTGGAGTTATAAAGTTGGCCGTGCTACAGATCTGTGCGAGGAACGTATACAGCAAAGCGAGGGGTGAGCCGGTACAGTACAAAGGTGAACTGTACTGATCAAATGTTTTTGGCATTGACCAGGATTTAAACCCACATGACTACCTTGGGCCCGAAGTCCGTGACGCTACCAACCTAACCACCAACTCACCCAATACAGTTATTATACAGTTGGTAAAACAGAACCAGGAAAGGGTTAAATAGTAAATTATTTTGAAAGAATACGGTATAATTAATTTAAAAGTAAATAATAACAGACTAAATAGTTTTTAGATAACATTTTTTTTGATAACATTATGTTGGATTTCCGCAACATCAAAATCAAAACTACCTTAAAAATAGCTAAATATAGGTCTGCAACACCAAAAAATAGTGGTCATGTCATGTTTGTTGGCTTTTTTAGTCTACATACAACAACAAGTTTGCTTGATTTAATAGTAAAAATGTTTTTTCCTACGGTTACCTAACAATGTACATGTTCTCTCACTGATTTGAGAAAGCAAAGTGGCCAATTCGCTCATAGTCCAGGAGCTGAGGGGATTTGAGCATGCATGAAAGTAGTACGCAATGTTATTGCTGATTATTGTAATATGGACTGTGGTGATCAAAATTACGTATGCCGCCTATTTCAAAAGTGGTCGATAAGGTGGGGGGGAGGGGGCAAACATGGCGGTTTGCGCTATGCGTTAAAACGCTGATAGTTCGAAAACGGTAAAAGATAGAACATCGGTTAAAACGTCGTTGGAATTCTAAAAATGTGGAAAACAATAATGGTTATTGGGTCCGAGGTCGTATCTCTATAAATAAACAAGTTATTGTATAAAATATGTAAAAATGGACTTTTCGTGTAGTTTTTTTTACCGAAAGTAGAATTAATTTGTGAGTGTCGCAAAGAAGTAATATCAAATATCTTTACTGATAGTTGTAATATGGACTGTAGTGATAAAAAATACGCATGTCGCCTACTTTTCAGGTGGTCGAGAACTTGTGGGGAGGGGGGCAAAGATGGCGGAACGCGCTATGCATCGAGACGACTGTAGCTCGAGAATGGTACGAGATAGGACATCGGTTAAAACGTAGTTTTAATCCAAAAAATATTACCAATAGAGAAGGTCATTGGGTAAAAAGTTGTATCTTAACTAATAAAAAAGTTATAACAATAATAAGTTTAACAAAATCTACATCGTACAGCTATTTTTTTTTTCGAAAATCGTATGGATTGTTGATAAATAATAATGTAATTCCTTAATTACTCGGCTATATATTAACTAGATGCATTTTCTTATAAGAAAAAAATATATTATTACGAATACATTTGGTTTAAAATGTAAAACACGGCCTCCAAACGCCTTGGGGTTCGTCCGATAGGTTGCGTCATAATTGCTGCGCATTGTTACTGATATCGGCACAACTGTTAATAAGAACTGAATAACTGGCATAACTAAATAAGAATCTGTTACATAATCATATTGTAATAACCTACAACTTTATAATAATAAAAATTGGATTTGTAGTGGTAGTCTGTATTATGCATTTGATTGCGGCGAAACCCCAAGTATTATATGTAGTTTGGAGGCCGTGTTTTACATTTTAAACCAAATATATTCGTAATAATATATTTTTTTCTTATAAGAAAATGCATCTAGTTAATATATAGCCGAGTAATAAAGGAATTACATTATTATTTATCAACAATCCATACGATTTTCGAAAAAAATAGCTGTACGATGTAGATTTTGTTAAACTTATTATTGTTATAACTTTTTTATTAGTTAAGATACAACTTTTTACCCAATGACCTTCTCTATTGGTAATATTTTTTGGATTAAAACTACGTTTTAACCGATGTCCTATCTCGTACCATTCTCGAGCTACAGTCGTCTCGATGCATAGCGCGTTCCGCCATCTTTGCCCCCTCCCCCCAAGTTCTCGACCACCTGAAAAGTAGGCGACATGCGTATTTTTTTATCACTACAGTCCATATTACAACTATTAGTAAAGATATTTGATATTACTTCTTTGCGACACTCACAAATTAATTCTACTTTCGGTAAAAAAACTACACGAAAAGTCCATTTTTACATATTTTATACAATAACTTGTTTATTTATAGAGATACGACCTCGGACCAATAACCATTATTGTTGTCCACATTTTTAGAATTCCAACGACGTTTTAACCGATGTTCTATCTTTTACCGTTTTCGAACTATCAGCGTTTTAACGCATAGCGCAAACCGCCATGTTTGCCCCCTCCCCCCCACCTTATCGACCACTTTTGAAATAGGCGACATACGTAATTTTGATCACCACAGTCCATATTACAATAATCAGCAATAACATTGCGTACTACTTTCATGCATGCTCAAACCCCCTCAGCTCCTGGACTATCATCAGTGAGACAATGTTAACATTGTCTCACTCTAATTACTTTGTCTCACTCCAGATTTGCAACGTGAAGCCACGAAATAGTGAGCGCGTAACATGCAGACAAGGTCGTATGCGCGCGAAATACGTTGGCAGCACTGGCTGCAGCTGGTCAGCTGTTGTACTGTTGTATTTGTCACTTCACATTAAATGTTATATTAAAAGTTCACTCCTGTGTAAAAATATGTTACGTTTCTTCACCAATTTATTTGTTTTATGGTAACTGTAGGAAAAAATATAATGTGCAACTCGAGTGCAAAGAACAATTGCCTCACTCGAGAAACCATTCCTCACTCGCCTACGGATCGTGAGTAAGGATTTCTCTCGAGTGAGTCAATTGCTAACTTTGCTCACTAGTTGCACAAATAACTATTGATTAATGTTAAGTTCTCCTCAGCCAAATTATGTAGCACTATAAACAATTTCACTCACTCATCAAAAGTTAATGAACATAATATGTACACTATACAAAAGACATATAAAAAATCATTGAGAAAAACTACAGTTCAGTAATGCCTTTTTTTACACTTAATTAGTGAAGTGTTTTGTTGGGAGTGGTGTAAAATAGCAAAAACACTGCGTCACTTAAGGTTTAAAAGCCACCGATATCTATTATAAGGCCCATAACTATCATATCAAGTACCATTTTGAAAGACATTAGCTAAAGTGATTGGAGAAAGCTTACGAATCCAACTGTTTTTTAATTTGATATATATATATAAGCACATTTTTAACTGCTGTGCTACTCTACTCACTACTTCTATGTCGTTGTTTATTGACGCGAAGTTGTTTTTCTCCTCCCCACCCAACCCGGTCCGGTCCTGTAAACATCGGTCGCGAGTTGAGGTTATGTTTATGTTTCTTCTGTCAATATAAATTCTGATACGTTAAAATCTAGTTTTATATTCTCCAAAATAACGAAGTGTAAACTATGTCGATCGTTGAACATTCTATGTTTAGTGTATTTCGTAGTGGCATCAAAGAAAGTGACCACCTTCAGTACACAACGAACCTTATAGATGTTAAAAACGGCATATTTTATTTGTTCGATGAATCTACCGGTTGTATTTTGGTAACCAGTAGTGCATCTCTAACTAGATTATTAGATGTCCCAGACAAATATCAGGTAAATATCACCTTGCTGTTGACCTAATAGCAAAATTTTACACGACTACATGTCCTTTTTAACCTTTCCTTAGAGTTAAACACTGAATCTGAAAAATAGGTTAGGTTCCTAGACTATGATGACAAACCTAGGCCTAAAACTAGTAGGTAGCCTAGGCCTATATTATGGCCGAACTTTTTGTATGAGTAGTTTTGAATGTTTTATTTTAATAGCCAAGGATGTTGTAAAAAGGTTTTCACCACATTAACTTACGATGTTTTTTAGCCAAATGTTGATTGCAGGACGAAACCGAATGCTACGTATTGCTGTTTATTCCAGCTGTCATTTTCATTTGGGGACTGAGCCGGTTTTTTCATCACTAGGGCCGAACATTGGCTGTTCTATTTATTTCATAAAAACATTATTGCATAGCCTATTAAATACACAATTCGCAGCATAGCATTGCAATAGACTTGTTGTATTGTCACCGCTGCCTAGCAACTATTTATTATTTATTTTTGTTGGTTCTTAAAAATATTTCTTCACATAACCTTAAAGTTACAGTTGTGTTGACTGTTAGTGTGCATTATTATTGTGGTGAATAGTGGTAACAGGGTATAGTGTGGTGAAAAATAGCGTTCGTACAATGGACCGAAATGGTTTTGCTGCATCTCGATCGTTTTAAGTCTCAAGCCAGAAAAATCTAATTTAGATAGGTACCGTACAAAATACCTATACTATTACTTCATGACCTACTCGGTACAATGTAGCCCAGCTGTAAGTTATAGGATCAGGAGACAATACAAGGAAACATCTAAACCGTCACCTGTTGTGAACACCTCGGCCGAATAGTTGAAGTCTCTCATCGTAGGCTATCTAGTATGATCTTAAAAACTTCAAACCAGCGTTGGCCTAAGTTCATGATGATCTAGGCCTACTTTTAATAACTAGGTGTACCGGGATGCAATTCCATGGTGATATGAAATATGGAATAGCTACTGAGTTAGATTTGTTAATGTTGTATGAATCAGTAAATAATTATCAAACAAACAACAACAAACACATATATTGACCTCTGCAGCCTATTATCTATCCCTCTAGAAGGAACCAGTTATCCTCAGCATAAAATTTACAAAGAAACCCATGAATTTAGCCTTTGTCCTGAAATCTTTGATCTGAACCTTTCACCGATTATTAATATAAAGATACTGCCACACTTCTGCCTTTGTTACCTCCATCTAAGCTACGGTACATCAAAACCAAAAACTGTATCACATTCCCATAACTTAACTTCTTTGATTTCTATCTAAAATCTGGTTAGTAAAATGTATCAGAGCTGTTGAAATTCAACATTCTCTTGATAGCAAATAATAATTAACCTAGAAAATCGTTTACTGACAGCAGCAAATCATTAAACTTATTCAACTGGGCTATTGAAGAGCGATTGTATGGCAATATCGTAGGTTTAGACTTGTAGTCACAGATTTAAATAGACCTAGGCTATTTGTAAAAATCATACCGTCAAGATCCCATGAATTTCCTAGTAGGCCTAAGCAGAAAAGTTAGGATGGATCTGGTAAAAAAAAAATAAAACACTTTATTGACCAAGTATAGACATTAATTAACCCTTTTAGTGTTATGCGACCTATATATTGTTGTGAATCTTTTTCACGAAAAGTGCTGTGGAACGAAGTGCTATGGTGCTATCACTGTTCCTGCTTATCTGAAAAGCGCTAAGATTTACATGCAGGCGCGACTTTCGATTGTGTGAGTTAAAATGGGCATATCGGTTGACTTGGAACGTTGTTTCAAAACAGTGATGGTTTCTTTCGATTCCTCATTGACCGAGGTCCAATATATCGTTCCTTAGCAATTTTAAAATGAAAATAGTAGTTATTTTTACCGATTTTTTTCTCTCGCACACTAGACTTTGACCCCGGGGCAAGCCTAGCACTTTTCGGACAAAATAAGAATGGTAGGCCTATGGTAAATAACTCTAGCATTTTTAGGAAAATCAAAAAATTCTAGCATTGTTCGGAAAATAAAAAAATTCTAGCATTGAAAAGGTGAAAAGTAGGCCTAAATTTATTTATGAATTTGAAATTCAATCAGGCGCGGCACATAAAAGTTTTTTCTCTGACATAAATTAAAGAAAAAAAATATCGTGGCAATGTAAGAACTGTTTTGTGTTTAATTGTTGAGCTTTTATATTTCCTTCCAAACTCAGATAAATCCTACTATTTTGTAGAAAACTAAGCTTAATTGTGCATTTGCGGTTGTGGAAAGCACATTGAAATAACATACGGTAGTGTGTTTACTGTAATTAGTTTTGGTATCTGATAGTTTTACCATAGCCCTACCTTGATCTCTGCTTGCGAGGGCAATAGATAGTGCTTTTAAGCTCGATTATCTAACGCAAGTTCACCAACAATCTTGCTCAAATGCTACTTTACTGTTGAATAAAATAAACAGTTCATAAAATTTATAGGCATAACAAGTTATTTTCTGAGCCACTTGTTTGTTATTGACTCAAATACTTTTGGGTGGTTTACTAGCAGTTTGTAAACTTGCCAGCCAGTAGTTAATAAAAATTTGCCCTATGTCTGAGCTATTACTCGCTACTAGCTGGCATTTAAGCGAGCTAGCTTTTTACTTATTTTCTAGCCTTGGTTAAATAGATGGTAGGCCTAGTAGAGAAACAGAATGGCTGGTATTGGTTAGAGGCTTGGGTGACCGGCACAGGGAAGGAAACAGACACGAGAGTTTTTGGTGAATGATTTTGGGAGGCTGCTTTACTAGAAAGGATACAGCTTATGGGAAAACAACACGCCACCCCACGACATTTGCAAATGTGGTGAATCCTCAAAAGAGCATTCAATTGACATTTTCTTGCTGTGGTGTTTTGTTTTGCCGTGTGTCATATCCATCCCATTCAGCGTTGCTAAAGGCACTTGGGCTAAATAGACAGGAAAGGAAACGGAAAGGACACAGACAAGAACTTTTTGGTTTAGTGCAGTACATGTTTGGTCAGGAATAGTTCCGCTACTTGTCTGCGCATACTCCCAAAAGAATTGTTCTTGGCAGTTACCGTACCTTTCTGTAGACCTCTATCACTCTAGCACCAGAATTTCTATTGTTTCTTTTTCTTTCCACATACCGTACTGTCCATCCCTTTTCCCGTCTAATAACGCTACTTAAATAGCGAATGTGGGACTAAGTTTGAAACCATAAGGGTAATCTTGTATTTAGCACACTTGCTAACCATGCAAAAATAACATTCTTACACTATAATTAGGCTAGACCTACTTGTTACTTGTAATGGAAAAAATACTGCAACTACAAGTAAGGTCCGTACCTTCCGTGGGGGGGGGGGTGGGCTGGTCTAGTGGTTAGAGCGTGGGACTTCAGTCCCTGAGGTCCTGGGTTCAAATCCCGCCAAATCATCAATTGATTTGATCTAACTGATATTGCCGCAACCCCCTTGGTCTAAGCCTGAAGTAATGTGAAAAAACAATCCAGGGCTCATGCCTAGCGTCCTAGGACAAACAAAAATCCATAGGCCTACCTTCCGGATTTCTTTCGAGGCTCTGCCAGGGTTGTTGCAAAATGAAGAAGTAAGGGTCGTACGATACCTTAGACTTGATAAAACTAAAGATTCCATTTCTATATTAAAGCTGTTGCCAATTTTTTTGCCACCATGGATGTAGTTGCATTGGGCCATCGACAGTGTTCGCTGATCTAAATTACTAAGTTAACCCAAAATTTTGAACTAAGTAAAACGAATAGAACAGCTTAAAAATTAAGCTATAGCATTTTTTCTGTCATATCAAATATTTAAGTAACAAAAACTAATGGAGAAAATAGAATCTCAGACTAGTGCTCACTGTAAATAGAATCTCAGTGTTACGTTCATTACATAAAAGAAAGTTGTGATGTCAGTATTTGGTGCATCAATCGTGAGGAAGAACGCAAACAATAACCAAATTACCAAAGCGATTCAATGTAAGAACAGTAGGCATATTCAAACCAATAAGAGTGTTTGCAAACTTATTTATTTCCAAATATTCATTAAAACTATCCCACACACAGTTCATTTACACGCAACTTAGACCTCGTAAGCCCGCAGAAAATTTCAAACGTTCTACTTTGGGTGGGGTTTCACCTCTATGGGACAATAACTCTTATTGTATGAAAAACTACGTTTCGCCTAGTATAAATTGAGTTCTGTAGGCTAATTATATTTCCGTGGTGCAAGTAATTAACTGCTACAAAAATCCATCGCCAATGACAGGCGTGAATGAAGTAAAATGCTTTGGGGGAGAAAATGTCTGTATAGAGTGGAGGAAGTTTGGAGAAGGTCACAAGTTTTTCCATATTTTGACAATGTTTGACACAGTGACTAGGATTTTAGGCCGATTGCGGTCATTCTTCAGTCGTGTTTGAGCCAGTGACCATAGGTGTGGAAATAATTCTCCACACTGATTGGAATGTGACTGAACAAAGGATTGCTGAACAGATAGTGGACGTCTCTAAAACTGTTAATTGCATGGAATAGTCCAAGTTGTTAAGCATGCTGATCAGTGATTTAGCTATCAAAATTTCCTCAATTTAAATCACTTGATTTGTTGAATTGATGGAAACTCATGAACACCCATTGATGGATCTACAAGCTAAAATGTACAATTGGCAACGTATTTCAATAGAGATTATTCCCCTCTCTACAGAAACCTAATCGCAGATCACTATTCATAGAAGAGACTCGAAATTACTTCAAATTTTTTTTTCCTATTATGACAACATATCTTCACGTGAGAGTAGGTGGAGTATTAGTATATAAATACAAAAGTATATAAATAAAAAAATACAAAGCAGCATGGGTTTCAGATTTGAGCCAGCTCGTTTGGTTACGTGACATGTGCTCGATCCAGACCTTAACTTACAGACAACTCTCGTAAAAGTTAGGTTTTTATAAACAATGTATCTGTAAGAAAATGTAATTAAATCCATGGTGTAAAGGGAAATTACCACAACATCGTCTTATGGTCATCTTAGCCATCCAAGCCATTCAATCTTTTAGAGGCAACATCTGTGCATGGAATATTCATGGGTTGCTTTGCTTGGTGGCATAATGAATTAATCATGGAGAGTAATGGTGTATTGTATGGTACCCTATTTGAAAAGTTCTAAGGTTATAGCTTCAATTTATGTCTGTTATGTGGAGTGAAATTTCTAAAATAGCTCACCATTTGTTCACTACGAGTCTGTAAAGGTTCTAAGATAAATAAATTGAAAAATATGTAAAAAAATAATGTGAAACAACTCTAAATTTTTGATAGTTACTATATTACTGCCTGTTAAGGTATACAAATCTTTGTTTGAAAATTGAGCTTACAATAAAACACTGGTCCTAAAGTAATGATTTATCGATGCATTGCGCAAGAGTTGTTTTTTAAGCAAGGGCAGTTTTTGTGTACACCTGGATAGTTCACATGCACGCCCCAACGAGGCTTCTAACTGCTTACTGGCATCATTTGGGAACAGAATAGAACTATTTTCAACTCCTGTAGCTGATGTACGCTTTGCTGCGTGTTCAAACACTTTTTAAAATGATTGAATATTCCACCGCATGCAAGATAAATTTAGTGATACCTTTAGTTAAAACTAAAAAAAAAACATATACGATGCCGACCTTCATGGAAAGATGACTGACGGCCATGGCCCTAATGCAATGAGTGAGGGTACACTGCAGAAATGGGTTGGGGAGTTTTTAAATTTCTGCGAAAATATCCTTGAAAAAAATTGTGTGTTCAGTGGGTACCCTTACAGAAGACCACAAAAGAAAAAAATAGGGTTTCACTGACATTTTTAACTCTTTAACCCATTTCCCCAGTTAAAGGTCCTTTGTCTAAGTCGCATCTGTTGCGTCCGTCGCTGAAAAATAGACACTGGCGATGGACCCTCAGTGACTGCTAAGCATTGATTTCAATGGACACGTTGTCCAAGAAGTGCTTGAGATGCTGAGCGTCTGACGCAGGACACTGCTCCGGGAGCAGACGAGATTGCTGCTAGCCAGGGGCGTCTATTGCTGTGTGTTGTGTCTGTGTTCTCCCGTGCTCACAAGGTTTGATGTCTTTTTGCAAGAATAGTGCAAAGTTGTTTTCCTCTTCCGACGAAGATGAAACGTTGATTGAAGCAGTGTCTGTCAATCTAGCGTTATACCACTTACGGAATACCGTCTACAAAAACTAAATTGGACAGACAACATTTGGGTGGTAGCAGCTGTAGATGTTGGAAGGCCAGGTCCTCTGAAAGTCTAAACAATTAACAAAACAGCCTCTTGTCTGCGTTCAAATGGTTTTGTCTAAGCATTTTAAAAATCTCTCTCAGTTATATTTGTGAAAACACTGAGTACACAATCCAGGTTTACTTACAATATCCAGAATTTCCGTGTCTTTTATATTTCTTCCATCAACAGGATCATCAACAGTTTTTTCTCAACATATATAATGATAGAAATAAATAAACTACAGTTTAACACAGTCAGCAACCAACTGTTAAACTTTATACTGTAGACACTTTCATGGACGATAGTCTCTAAAGTGGTCAACCCCCAGCCATCATCGTCCAGCGATCCCAGATCTGTGATGATCTCTTCAGACGTGTCTTGGACAATGCACCTTTACCCTCACTCATTGCATTAGGACCATCACCTTCAGTCATTTAACAATGAATGTCCGCATCGGATATACGTGTCTTGTGGTCATAAAACTTATCACTGTCCGTATCTCACATGCAGCAGCAGATCCAACAACAACAACAAATTTAAACCCACAGCAAAGCTCTTGGTTCTATTCTGTTCACAAATGATGCCAGTAAGCCGCAAGGAGCCTTGTTGCAGCATACACGCAAAATGCGGACCTATATACAAAAAATGCTTTTACTTAAAAATGATACTACTATTGAACCATAGTTAGTAGGGCTAAAGGGAATCAAAGTAATGTAACTTATTCAGCAAATTCTTTTATAAGTCATAGGTAGATAGATATACAGGGTGATTGATATAAGTGTGCCAGCCGTTTTATTCGAAAACCATAAGAGATATCAAAAAAAGTTAAATGGTAAAAGCCTTGGACTTTTTATTAAAAAAATTTTAGTAAAGTCAAAAAAATTATTTTAACCGCCATTTTTCCAATATGGCCGCCAACTTTGATTTTTATTATGGAACACCCTGTATTTTATGATGTATTCTGGTAGAAAATATAATTTTAAGACAATTTTCTTGTGATTTTTTTCATAAACCTAACCGTTTCAAAGATAATAATGGTTTAAGTTGTGAAATTTGAATGGTTTTCGAATAAAACAGTTGGCATGCTTGCTTAAGCCTTTATCAAAACTCTTTCTCATGCAGAAATTTCAAAACTTTAACCATTATTATCTTTGAAACGGTAGGGTTTATGAAAAAAATCACAAGAATAAAATCGTCTTAAAATTACATTTTCTACCAGAATACATCATAAAACACAGGGTGTTCCATAAGAAAAATCAAAGTTGGCGGCCATATTGGAAAAATGGCGGCTAAAGTAATTTTTTTGACTTGACTACAATTCTTTAAATAAAAAATCCAAGGCACTTACCGTTTAACTTTTTTTGATATCTCTTATAGTTTTTGAATAAAACGGCTGACACACTTATATCAATCACCCTGTATATGTTTCAGCGCCAGCACAATAATTCTAGTAAACATTTTCTCGATGGCTATTAAATGTGGGTGTAAATCCACCTGTATTTGTTTGAGTTGCTGACCAAGCTGATCCCACAATGAGAAGGATGGGTTTTGGGGGTTCACCCCTAAAATCAGTTACACTGAGACTAACATTTCATACCAACAAAGTCTTGATTTTATTGTTAGCCTTTGTGAAATTAAAACAAATTCTTATGTTTCTTTCTAATAAGATCACTGAATAAGTCAACATTTCATACCTTTTGTGTGTAAATTTCCTTTTGTAATACACTTTTTTTGAATGAAAATCCATCAAGGGTAAGAAGTAATTTACTTAGTCTACAAGTTTGCTGCAACTGGGGTATGTGTTATTGTTAAACACATCTTGGCTCTGAATTTATAACAGTTTTCTACTTTTATTTCTCATATCCAGATAAAATACCTTGAAACTAATGCAGCACACATCACATACTTCTTAATTAGTTATTGATAAACATTTTTAGTCCTATATTGATACAATTGTCAATAAGGTAGTTGTAATAGGCGTTATCACAGGATCGGCAGTATAACACAGGCTTAATAGGGTGATGGGATAATAGCAATCCTGTTTTCAATATTAATGGCCACCCTGACAGGGTGATCCATCCCCTAAATTGTTTACCTTGTTGCCTTCTTTAAAACTCTTTAGCAGATTAGCCTGACAGGGTTATCGATGGAGCACATTAACCGAATCTTCTTCCGTTTTCTCCAAAATTTTGTATTAGAATGAGGCAAGTTACAAAATTTGATTTCCGTGCTTGTAGTCTTAATTGGTATTCGGTATTTGTAAACAATATTTATGGAGTTACTGTAGTTTTTCCACAAATATTTTTAACATTTAATTTCGGAAGTACCGGTACAAGAATTAAAAGTAAAAGAGGATTGGCAATAGACTTGATATTTATTTAAACTAATTTAAAAAATTAATAACTTACCGATAGTTATGCCACTTCTATTATGATAACATTTTGTATTTGATTTGGAAATTGGGGGGGGGGGGGGGGGGGGGGGGCAGGGGGGAAATTTCAAAAAAATTAACAATATAGCCAAACTATTTGTAACAATTATTTAAAAAGGTTTGGACCTTTCCAAAATTATTTGGGGCGATCATCCACTTTGCATACTTTTCCTGAATTTTACCAATGCCTCCAATTGCCTAAGTGAATGTTGTCCTCAGAATTTGTTCTTGTTGCTACCCGCACCAATGACCGCGCCTAAAAAAAATAAATATATATCTGCTGATACATTTTCACACTACAACTGCTAAAACTAAAACTTATTTTTTCCGTAATATAAGAACATCTTGAAATGTTGGTGCATGACCCCAGAGTAGGAAACCGTAGCTTAAGATACCGTATGATTAAGAGCGTGATACACTACGAGCGAATAAGGTTCACTTTAAAGCCTAGTCTTCAACTTCTCTAGGTAGGTGCTTTAACATGTGCACAGTAATAAAAAGCTGAATCTGTTTATTTTTCTTTAAACCTGCCATTGCACTTGGTATTGAGGTTAGAGATTCAACATGGCAGTATGTGTGGTTAGTGTGTGTTCACTGTAGTTGTTGGGGTTGTTGCTGTTGTGATAGTTGTTGTTACTGACTCGGATGGTTTGGCAAGTTAGTCTGTTTTTGGATGGTGAGGCTTGGTTAGTCGGTAATTTAAGTGCAAACGAACTGTTGGGAGCAGTTTGGAGGTTTGTGCACAGTCAAAGTATTTAAGGTCCAGGAGATTGAATAAGTCTAAAGAGGAGGGGTGGCACTGTTAGGTGTCACAGTGTCTAAATCAGGATGGAGGGATGCCACAGACACATTGAAGCTGGTGATAGGAATGGGACATAGGAAACGGCTGATGGCCAAAAAGGAGGAAAGGACTTTTTAGTATAACATAGTTGAGGCAGACTGGAAGTATAGTAGGAATGGTGGCGGAAGCAAAAAGTGGCCTTTATACATGGATTTGTATACCGGTACGGTATGCGTAGGTTCTTCAGGATAAGGTGAACATTTTCATAATGGATAGGTTTGTGAATAACTTTTTCAGAAAGTTTTAAAACCGTTGGTAGATGACAGGTTCATTGGTCCTTCAAAGATTTAAGGAGTATGATGTTATAAACTTTTTTCTTGGGCTTTGGGGATTTTAACTGAGAAAAAGATGTAGGTGTAGAGTGGTGTAAGAAGTGTGATACAAGAGGTTTTACCTTGAGGAAAATGTTGAAATTCCATCTGGACTGGAGAGTTAATGTGAAGGTACCACCCTTGTTGTTCCTCCTCCTATAAGGGGTTGGGAACTGTGAGATCGTGGAATGGAACAGCAGAAATTATGGTGTCTGAAGTTTTGAATGATTGTTGAGCAGTGATGGGTTTGTTTTTATTGACAAATTCTCATAAGAGTCACAGGGAAGATAGAGATCAGATGATGTAGTGTGATACCTATTTGTTTGATGATGTGTTACTGTGCATGTTTGTGAAATTTTTGTGTTTCTATCTTCAGCATTGTAGAGGATGGCAATTAAACCTGTCTATTTGTCATCTGCAAAGCTTTGTTCCCAAATATCAATACACTTTACTTAGTCCAAAACAATAAATCATACAAATAAACACGACTAATACATGCCTTATGCCAAAGGCCAAAACCACTGGAGTCCTAGAAAATAGCTTATCGACGAAGTACATTTGGGTATAGTATGGCACTTGGGCTGCCAGAGAGGTGAACTGGGTTCCCCTGTACCTGACACTTTTGGAAATCTATAAACCTCGAAATACGATTAGTTTTTCTTTCAATCTTCCGTATTCACACTATCCTATCTATATTTGCCCGCTTTGTACCCCTACGACCCCAACCCCCTGCGAAACCCTAGATGTAACAGTGTCCTTAGACACACATTTTACTAAAATTCCCAAACTATCTTTGACGGTATCATCCCCCCGTGTCCTCTTCAATACCTGTTTTTTTTTTTTTTTTTTTTTTTACGTTTTCGCACAGCAAATATGTGCATGTCATAATTTATAGGTTTACATTTTGTAGCAAAGACAAACATGGAGATGAAAAACCATGTTGTGTCGTCCGTCTTTTTGTCGTGCGACGGAACCATACCTGCTGCGGTCGGTTGCAGAACGCACCCCCCAACAGTCGCAGTTATTTCACGAACCCCCGGTCTCAATAAGCCTCCGCGAGGCGCTCGCTCCGTTAACGCCTCACTTTTTATTCACACTGTATAATGCGGCTCAATATTCGACAGTAAAAAATCTTTAGCAGCTCCGGAATCGCTTCCGCCCCGGGTGTCGCTCTATAAACTTCGACGCCGATCGCAACTGAGTCCTATTGTTGATAATACGCGCCTCGTCACCCCTTCCCGCTCGAAAGTCGGTTTCCTCTTTTTATTTTTATTTCGAATGAGTTATGAATACTGTAATTCCTTTGCGGAATTTACGAGGCCGTCGTGTGATCTCGGGGTGAAGACGTCGGTGCCGATGAGCCCCCCCCCCTCCTGCCACCGCGCAATATTTTCTCTATTATGGATTAATGTAAAACCGTCCCACTATGACTTTTATGCCCGCTTCACGTCTCGATTCCGCTTCTTTCCACTTCATTCACCTCGGATCGTTTGGCTCCAGCCAATACTGTCGTCGAGTGTCATTATTGCCAGAGGGTTCTTTAAACATAGATATTTTATTGTTTTTTATTAGCTTTTTATCTCAATTTTGAGTTTTTTTACATAAGAGTATACCTGACATCGGGTAGCATTTTTGCACTTAAACATAACTACAATTTAGTTTCCTTATACATATTTTTACTTCTGGTGCCTTGGTTTTTGACTATAGTACGGAATGTAAAATGTTGCAGGCAGAAATTATACTGCATCTTAATTATTTTACCAACAATACAAAACACCTGAACACATATATAGTTTCATAGATTTTTACAAAAAATTTTAATCATTACCAGAATATATTTCGGAGAAAGTTTAAGTATTTTTATGGTTATAAGATGCCTTATAAAATACGTCGATGTTAGTTGAAAGTTGTTAAATTTCATTCGAAAAAAAGTAAAAAATCTATAAATTAACAGATCGATTAAATAAAGCATCCATTTAGCACATGTTCTAGATAAAATATTTGCTCGTTGAGCTCGATCCAAACAACAACGAACTTTTAAAGTACGCAAGTATCTTTGTCAGGCTACTCTATTTATTTTTATCTAACTAGAAACAACCATACAATGCAAAACTTAAGATTGCCAACATCAGATGCGTAACTCTTGGTAATTATCCACCGTGTTAAGGGATTCCAAAATGTGTGCGAACTGCGAACAGTGAAACTCGGCTGTTGTGTCATGTGTAGGCTGGAGGGTGTGAGGGGGTTGTAGGTTGTAACCGTGCGGTACCGTACACCGTAGACACACTTATGTTTTACGGGTAAAACTTAGTCCGTATACACTACACAGTGCCTCGAGATAAGGAGACTGGTTGTGATGTTTCGGCCACAAATCGTCCCCCCTTCTACTCGACGTCAACCATTGTTACAACGGGAAACCCTACTTATTATTAATTATTGTCTTAAAGATCCGGTAGGTTTGTGGCACTTCTTAGAGACGTTTCCTTAGAGCCCGCGCAGACAATGATAACTCCGCTACTATAAATTATATTATCATCGCGACTCCATATATCCTTTTACCGACTTCCTCAGCGGTTCCTCCCCGTCTCTCCGGTGTCGTACAACCACGCTTTGTTTTATCATTAATGTTCCATACAACAAACTTAGCCACTTCGTTGTATCCGGCTTATCGATTCTTTTCAACAATGCCGCGCCGCTCCGTTCCGCCTCAAACTCTTTTTGTCTGATATTGTTACACTTTGTCACAATTGTGAGCCGTTTATGAGATCGGTAAACCTACCCTTGAATTTGTTGAACGTTTATCAGCTTTTAAGAATGAATTGTAAAATACCTTTTATTAGTTAAATATAAGTTTTGAAATGGAAACTTAATCATATACTTGGTGTAAATACAAGAACTGCCTCCTTTGTTCTTCAAAAAGGGGTTCTTATTGGATTAACTATTAGTTCTAGAAGCTTCTTGATCTCTAGAACGTTAGGAAACATACAATTTTAAATGATTTTCTGTTTATTTCCAATGTACAAAATATTACGCGCTTATGAAGGGCAATGCTTTTTAAACGATTTCTAGAAGTGCAATGTGTATGAATGAGTCGACTTCGGATAAAGCTTCGTCATAAATAAGGTAGGTTTTTGTATATATAAAGACCTATAACCTACCTAATTCGATCATAAAATAACCGATCTTACCCAAATAACCTCAAAGTTGCTCAACAATCAAATAATAATAACCCCACGACACTACCTTACGCGCTCTCCCACGGGTCTGACCTTCTCCGGACTGGAACGGGTTTGATGACAAGTGCTACTGACCGTAGACTATAAATAAGTACTTATGCTGTCTTTTGCTCTGATTGTGTTAAGGGTGCAAATAACAAAGTCGTCGTGTCTACTAATAATCGTGTTTCCAAGGATTTAACTAATGTAGATCACCTCATTTTCTGCAATGATTGTTTCGGATTACTAGACCTTCATAAGTTATGCGTAGTTTGTGCCATGTGTAATTTATTGGAGGTTAGATAATAATTGTACGACGGCACTTTTCTGTCGGCTCCTCAATTTATAAGAACAGCCACCCGAACAACGCATAGCAACTATAGAACCGCACCTGCAGTGCACGTTCACACATCTTTTATCCAAAACCATACGCATCTTTATCAGAGAATATCTCGAGTTTATCATAAAAACTGACAGCCTCTCCATACCTACTCTCGAGGTATAAATTTTAAATTAAAGGGAATATCTGAGAAGGTTGCGGGGGAGGGGGTGTCGTTGAAGCGATTGCCGCGAAGATAAACTACTGAGGAATACGCGCGAGTTGATATTCAATGTGCGAGGACCGAGGAAAACACATACATAACAAAGGAAGCTGTCAACAAGAGATCGAGGAACGTGCGAATGCGGGCGCGGAATATTAAAAGAGAAAAGACCTACGATAAATCAGGTAGCGCGGGTAAGCGGGTAAGCGAGGAGTGTCGCAGATTGAGCTATCAATACAGCCGTGTCATGAACCGCATGTAGCAGCGATATTGAACTATTACAATACGACGTATTTTACCCGCGCCTCATTTTTATGAAGGATTTCGAGCGCGTGCATTACCCTATAGTTTCAAGGCTCTGTTGATATGAAAGGTGACAAATGTATATATTTTTCTCACTTCCCTCCTGTCTCATATCGTCTGACGTTGCCGGTTACGTCCTTTCGATTCCGTTTATGTCATTGACGAGTTGAATTTTGAACGTGAATGAAATAATTTAGTAGCTGTGTGTGAGACGTGCTGTTTATATGTCAGTTCCACTTACAGTTAAACATTTTTATTCGTATTGTACCTTCTCGTATTTCTAGTCAAAGACTAGAAATAATTATTACTGAAGAAGTAAGGTTTCTAACAGGCAGACATTAGATCAGTTCGTGTTATTTAAATAGCTTCTTAATAAATTGTCTTGGATTGGACCTGATGAGGACCGGTGGGACTGGTTGAAATCTATAACCAAAGCAACTTTTTATTTACAGTGTTGTAAACAATTCTCTGAACAAATATTTTTTAATTGATTTTGATTTTACTCATGATATTTACAAAACCGTTTCAGGCTAAATTTAACCGAAAAAGTTTACTGCTAGCAAATAAATTATTGTGAAGTAATTGACATCAAATGAACCTAAACCAAATGGAACATTTTAAACGAACGATCTTGAAATTGACGTAAAAAATGTTTAAGTATTGTCTTCCACCAATATGTATTATAATTTATGATTCGTCCCTAATAATCCACTTGCTAGGGGGGTTCCAGTGTGCATTTTATGTATAGAAAAACACCCTAAGGGATCATGTAGGTACTATGTGGGTTATCATTTTTCACGTGGGTGCCAGCTTGGCAGAGTGGGCATAACCTCAGAATCCGCCATTTTAAAAATGGCGTTGGCATTTATTACATGAAACTCATCGGGAGCTTATAACTCGAAAACAGTAATATATAGCGAGTTACTTTTATTACAATAAATGTTGCTTACACAATAAGGAACAACTTTTGTATTTACAAAAATGCCCTAAATATAACTATTTAGGAGTAGTTGAGCAATTTATGCTAATTTAACCTATACATTTTTACTCTGTTTGAGAAAAAATGCTAATATCTTAAAAAAACTGTTCTTTTTAATTTGGCACATAGAACTAATTTCTCTTTACATCTAAGGTCTAAATACCCCCACCGCAGCAAACCTGCAGACTAGGCAAACATTTATCTGGCTGCATTTCTACTAAAATATTAAAATTGACAGAGTGATTTCCTATTTAAATGACATTGATTTGTAATGAGTACTTAGGTTTGCTGCTTCAGGAAAGGTATTGAGGTTTTTTTTTAATTTGTATTGAAATGTTGATAGCTTAGCATGAATGAAACAACATTTTCAAATAATTTGATTATAATATATCCATAAACAAGGAAACTAAAACAGTTTATTTATTCTCCATAAGAATAACATGGGAATTTTAAATGTAATTTTTGTTTATTATCTCCGTAACTTTTGGGCATACAAAAACGCTTCAATGTACATAATTATATCTTTTTTGAGCTCTACAAAATGGTTTGGTTCATTATAAAATTTCATGTTTTTAGGGTCAAAAATTGGAAAAATCTATTTTTACCCCATAAAACTCCCCATAAACCCCCGTTCCCATAGTCCGATCGTGCTGGTTTAATAGTCCAAACTCGTCTGAAAACGTAGGTTTACACGTTTGTGATAAATTTCATTAAAATTGGATCATTTTTGCTCGAGTTATCAAATTAAGTCGTTGTTTTGTCTTCGGATACAGGATGTCGTAATGTTGGCTTTACACTTTATGAAATTGAATGGATTCTCTTCGGAAGGTTTGCAGGAATTGTGGATGCGACTTGGTTCAGTCAGAACTTCTTGATATGTACTAGTTCACATTATAGCAAACAGGCTTGGAAGTAACCTTTGCTCAGTTCTCCCGACACTCCATATTTTAACTGGCTGTGACTTTGCCAGCAAATTTGGAACAAAGCGTGCTACCCTAAAATGTAATCCAAGTACTTTGCTAATGCACTTTGGAAAAGATTGTAAGGAAGGGATAGAAAAAGTTTGAAAAACACAGAGAAGTATTTAGTTTACATTAAAAAAAGGATCGTCAGCGTGAAGCTATGAATGATCTAACTATGAATGATCTATGACACTGGATCACTGTCACTGTACTGGAGTCTGTTGTACTGTCACTGTACAACGAATACTCTTAAAGAACTGCATCCGTTGCTCGTGAAGAAATTCTGTCTAGTAGAGCTACTAGACAGCATATCTTACGTGCTTTTTATTGTACATACATCCAAATCCATTGCTTGGAAGAACGCGTTTTTCAAGTCGATCCTTTAACATTTGGATACAGTGATGGTGGTTACTCTTTGTTGGTTTTTGGTCAAAATTTGATTTCCAGCTTTGCCTAAGTGATCTATTAGACGGCTGCAACTGCAAAACCTGTCCTAATCAAAGCTGCACATGTGTACGAAACTAGCTGGCATACCGTGTTGTCCTTTTTTAAATGTAGAAGTGTTCCTATAGTTGAATGCCGCAATGCACACAAGTATATTGTGAACAGTTTCATTTTCTGATGACTATAAAAGGGAACAGATATTCCTCTTAACCTAAAAGGCTTATAATTTAGATCCAATAACTGCGCTCAAATTTAATGATCCACGAAACTAGTTCAATATCAATACAATCAGTCCGAAGCAGCCTACCACCAATGTCAAGGTACAGGTTGTGTTAACGAGACGTCAATGCTTTGGCCGATGCACCAACTTTGCCGCCGGTCCTGTTCCCGCTCCATCGCCGTTTTAATAATAAATGTTATGAATTATAACAATAATTTCTGTTAAAACCGTAGATTTATTATTATTTGTAATAATAAAAATTCATTATATAAAAAGGTCTATATTTCTTTTAAAATTTGTATGCGTGATGTAATAACAAATAATTAATTTAAAAATATTTTATATCATTTTAATAACTTATATATCTGTCAGAAGCTTCTCGAATACTTTTTGCAGGTATTTTACCTTAAATGAGAAGAAAAATTAGTGCTATGTGCCAAATTACAAAATAACACCTTTTTTATAACTATTAGATTTTTTGGCAACAGAGATAAAATTTATAGGTAAAATATGACAATTTTAATATTTTAGTAAAAATGCAGCCAGGTAAATGTTTGCTAATTCTGCAGGTTTGCTGCGGTGGGGGTATTTAGACCTTAGATGTAAAGAGCAATTACTGCTATGTGCCAAATTAAAAAGAACAGTTTTTTAAAGATATTAGAATGTTTTTGTCAAACAGAGTAAAAATGTATAGGTTACATTAGCATAAATTGCTCAACTACTCCTAAATAGTTATATTTAGGGCATTTTTGTTAATACAAAAGTTGTTCCTTATTGTGTAAGCAACATTTATTGTAATAAAAGTAACTCGCTATATATTACCGTTTTCGAGATATAAGCTCCCGATGAGTTTCATGTAAGAAATGCCGCCACCATTTTTAAAATGGCGGATTCTGAGGTTATGCCCACTCTGCCAAGCTGGCACCCACGTGAAAAATGATAACCCACATAGTACCTACATGATTCCCTAGGGTGTTTTTCTATACATAAAATGCACACAGGAACCCTTCTAGCAAGTGGATTATAAGGCATTTTCATATTTGACGTTGTTCTCAAAGAAAACCGTACAGTTTAAATAATTGTCTTTATCTAAAAAATAAACAAATACATAATCAGATATTTTTGGTAACAGTTCTATTTAATAGAAAACCCTTCATAAATGTGCTTAATTATTGCAGATACTATAATGCAGGTCCAATTTTAAAACTTTTTCGCCATAAACTATTAAATCAAAGCCATTTTTGGCTTAGTTTGTACTACAACAGTTAGGAAATAGGAAAGAAGGTTGTTGAGAAAGCCCTTGCCAGTGCCAGACCTAAGGTGCGCCAGATCGACACATAATGTCCTGTTTGTACGAAGCTTCCCCCTTGCCAAATGCGATGAGGGGGGGGGGCGAAATATTGGCAGGAATTAAGGTTCGGGTAAAGGCTCTGTTCGCACCCTCCTTTAACACCTATCAATAACTTTATTAGATTTAGCTGCCACCGCCTTATTCCTTAACAAAAGTATTGTTTTGGTTCTCCTAATACGGTTTTAGGGGAATAGACAGCGTATTGGGTTTGTTCGTCAATGTCTTTCCATGGGACAAGTGTACACATGTGTTTACAGTATTTTGCTACTTTGGCAGTTTTTGGAGGTTTAACCATTTAACTTGATGAAAACATGTTTTTGGACATGGCAACACGGTCATTGTCCTGATTAGACATTTTAATGTCCTTCACTAAAATAAAAATAAAAATAATAATGCATTTTTACTTATGTTTATATTTTATTGTTATTTACATACAAACATTTTTCCTTATTTTTGACCAAATAAAAATCAATTCACAGCAAATAGAGATCTTCAAAAATTAAGACACTGATCATAATTTACTTGTTACAGTTTAGGTCACAAACTGCAAAATACTTTTTATGTAGTGATTTCCTGTTATTGGGTCATATACCTAGATTTTTGGGGGCTATTAAGTTCATAATCGCGAAAGAAGTGTCTAAAATTTTCTTTTTTTAAGACCATTATTTAGTTCACTTGAAACCCGTAGGAGTTCCCTTACACCCAAAAGGTATAGTAATCACTTAGCGCAAAAATTCCAATAAAAATATCATAAAAACGTCTTTCTTTAGAGTTGCTGTAAGAATCTTTTTATCTGTTGCACATAATTTACCAGATACTTTTTACACAGATTCTACATACAAACCCGTCCCCGATATATCACCATTTTTGAATATTCCCGTAACACGACCCAGCTAATTAAACCCAATAGGTAAACATAAGAACGACATGAGGGGAGCGAAGCTGCGGTACGAGGTAATGCACCGTCGATCTATCAAAGGTACAGGCGTGTAAACAAGGTCTGTATTCGGTTTGGCTTTTAGGGATACATATGTAATTCTGCACACATCCATACGACCTCCCATACAAATATATACGTACGGCCATAAAGCATCGTTAAGTTGGTTAAGCGTTGATAGCTGGAGGCTTAATACCTACTCTTAATCACACTTACTCAGCCCGATACATACTCAACACATTCGCTACGTTCGTATAAGGTATTCTCGGCTGGTTGATTGTTAAGTGAGGAAAAGTGAAGGGTTTTTTGAATTTGAAGGTTTTAACCTGTTCTATTGCTCCTAGTATTTGGTATGCGTTTATTTTCGTGTGATACCTACTTTAATAGGTTTTAACAGACTCTTATGTTCGACAAGCGTATGAAAGTAAAAACAAACAAGATTCTGTTTGAAAAAAAAAATTGTAACAGCAATTATCCTTTGGCTCCATAACTCCTATCTCTTTTATGTGTCCACTTTTTCAAGTGACTAATTATTAGTTTACTCCCAACTACCTTTTCTAACTTAGCCTTCGTATCTTTTTTCAGCGAGTTTGATGGGTTTTTTTGCAGACCAGGTTGCGTATAAAAAATAACGCCGAAAAACCGATTTTGCAAATGTTTGTTATTCAACTAGGCCTACCACTATATTAGTAAGTCGAAATTTTATGATTCTATACAAATTCTGTCAAGGTTAGGTTGGATTAGGTAGAACCGATGAATAACCTAAATCAAGTTTGAAAGGTTGTATAAACCCCATATAGATTGAATGGAATCAATTTTATCTAGTGGTAGGCCTAGTCGTCTAACGAAAAGTTCAAACTGTTACTTGGGGTTGATGAAATAAAACTTTCGAATGACCTAACTCATTAACCTAAATTATTTCCTTGATTTTAAGATTGATAAATCATGATTATAGGAGTTTTCTTTACTCGGAAAATATTTTTTACCTTTTTGTTCTTCCTCTAAATAATCCCCCCAAAAATGATCTCTTTCCATCAACCTGGATCTGATAAATTTTAAACTGCGGTAGCCCAAACAATTACCATCGTGCGGTCGCTAAACTGATATTAATGAAGGTAAAAATCGGAGGGTTCTACCTGTGTAAATATAATTTACCTTAACACGGCCCTCCAGTAATGAAAGGGATTGGTCGTTGCTTGTTACAAGTCATTGTATACTTCGGCCCCTCGTGGACATGTTAATCCGCTCTGCACACAGGGACGTGTTTATTTAAATAACCATCGACAGGCTAAGAGACATCATTTTACTAGGGATGAATCGAGGATCCGCTGATTTTTACCACTGCTCGATGGACGCGTTATAAGAATGTGTAGTTTTTGTTTGTTTGTAGGAAAAGTATGTTATATTTGATTCATCAATTCATCCATGTCGAAGAGTTAGTTTCAAAGAAATAGTGAGTGTTGTAACGGTAAAAAAATACAATTTTAGTTTAAATTTTGTTCAAGGCTGAAATAAATTTGTTAGACAAATGTCACTTGTGCCCAATGCATTTGTTATTCAAATAAATTAAAATTTTATATCAGACATGTAATATTAAAAAATATTCAACACTGGGATATTCTATAGCTTTAAACAATCTTGTTTAGTGTAAGGCTAGTTGACATTAGTTTTAAGTATTAAGTACATTAATTGTAATATGCATGTACATAAATGAAGTAAATCATTCTTTTTCTGAAGGGATATCATTCTCTTATAAGTTGTAGTCGTTACCATGAAAACAATATGGGATGTTACCTTATGTTATTTATCTAGGAGAAAAACACTTAGATAATACGACACTGCTAGATTAGGTTGGCGTTTTGATGAAAAGTGATATGTGTAATAAAATTGTGTAGTAGTTAAAAAATATTTCATGAACTACGATTTGGTTTAAACGAGGGGTGTCCGATTTTCCTGCTCAACTCTACCCAGATGTCATTAGTCTCACGTCATCGTCACCCTTCCGCAACAACCTTCTCTATGAATATTCCCAATCGAAGAATAGAAACGCGAGCAAACATCAATTATCAAGCCAATTAGAAGAAGGCAATTACAGTGAAAAGCGCAGCAAAGTCGATATCCATTCTTGGACGAAGAAAGGAGGGATACAATACCCCGTTATATTCCCTATCTATTTTGCATATCAATAAAAATAACCCTGGTTCCACACAATAGGGATATTGTCCATTCTTCTTATGGGCGACTGGCCTTATTGTTTTTGAAATATAACGGCATTCAAAATGCCACCCCCGCACAATCGCAAACAAACCCCGCTCCCCGCGACGCTAATTCTGCCATATAAGTCGGCCATTGTAAAGATACCCGGACAAGAAGAGTAGCCAGATTTGCCACTGCATTAACCTAGCCTTCGCTTCTTTATTGGTCAATATTGTGGACGGCAGCGGCATCCCACTCCCGCCATTCCGGTCCGAATATCTTCAGCTCCGTGTTTTCATATGATGTTACTCTAACGTGCGGAATGGGACGATATTGCTGGTCTTGGTTTACATTGTGGATTTATCTTTATGTAACCGAGCTTTACCAAGTGATTCAGCGAAGTTGATGATTGTTGGTTTTATGTTAATAAGATCTCGTGTCTAACATACGTTTGGAACTGTCGGATGATTTTTCGCATAGTTTTAAATGTTTGTCCTTGTCATCATCGTGTACGTCATCAATTATTTTGTGTTTATATTGGGTGCTAGGGGTAAAGTTTGGCAACACTCGTAAGAAGCCCGTTAAAACTTTCGCATTTTTATATAACTATATGTGATACAACATTCTTCATACGCACTACTACGTGAACTTTCACCTATTAAATACTTGAACTACATAACCACGTAGAATGTATTCAACAATAGTTATTTATGTGACTAGTGCAGCAAAGGCAGTTTGCACTCGTGTTACATATTATATTTTACAAACCGTTACAAAAAAATCATATAAATAATTAGTCTTTCAAACACTGTACAACGCGTTTTTAGGTTAGGTTAAATCCAAACATTGAACGAAATGGGAAACGCTGCTCCAGCTGATCGTAGTCGTAATATCTTTAAGTGTTGCAAATTTTTTTTCAAGCGTACACAGATTACGTTCATAATAAAAGCACGATGTTTTGTGTTGTTTGGTTGGAATACTGGTGTGCGCCAAAGTAAGGCTTTCTGTACTATAATCTGTGCAAGGAAGTCCACTTTGTCGGGTGACTGTAGGAAAAGTAATTTCAATGTCATGAGGTATAATACCTAAAATGGAGATACAGTAATTCAAACAAATACACAACCGATTTATATTATATTTTTAACCCTGTGATTATCAATTGATAGGCCTACACATCTGTCTTACCCATGACTAAACTATATTTAAGTATAACTTTATTTAAAACCTGAAACACTTTGAATTAACAACTGGACAGTATTACTGATGTGACTATTAACTTTGTATATTATATCATAACCGCTCATAAGAATAACCAGTTTGCTATTTGAATAGATATATTATTCATGGGATTCATATGGTTCCATAATGAACATTTACCACTCCCCTAACTAACTGCCCTGTGTTACGTACCCGGGGACCACGTGCTTTCAATCAGAAGCGGACGCAAGAAAGCCCCATTCCGACTATGTGACTCGGTGCCTAATTGCACACAGCCGGCGATTTTCATATCCGTCTCAAGTTCGGGTCTTTTTCAAACGTGAGTCGCGTATTTAAACGATCTAGTTTTAAAAAGACATCAAGCCGCGATGAGCCCTCGTTCTCTGTCTAATCCTCGACCCTTACATTCCTAATTACGCATTCGCTCGGTGAGTAGGTGTACTTAAAATGTAATAAAAATTTGTGTCATCAGCTTAAGGCGGCTCTCAGTCTCCCGCCGGTTTTATTTTCTTTAAAATAATCCTCAGATTCAAACATTCCGCTCGAGGACGCTCCAACGGCCGCACGTACGAATAATTAGTGTTTTCGGAACACCGTATTCCTCTTAGTTTATTCCCGCATTATTTCCCGCGCTTATCTGTAATTTTGTGTTACGAGGCGCGGAGAAGTCGCTTCAAAATATACGGATCACTGTAACGGTCGGAATATGTAAATACGGCGAAGCTCTGCTGCATCGAGATTATGCCGTAGGAAGGCTTAGATCGATAATGTGTTAAATTAAATTTCTTCGTTGTACAAAATGGTAAAGCGAGGTTCTGGTATTCGAAGGTGGAATTAGTAACATTGATAATCATGCGATAACGCTTTATCTACAAAATTATAGTGATTCAGAAGTGAATTTAAAGAGACATTTTTTTTGTTGCTTAGATGAATTGGATGGTTTACTACTATTTCCAATGATTAGTGTTTGTCATTGTCGACGTGGTTCAGAAATTTACTGTAAAATGTGTACGTGGCATTGTTAAGGTGGTTTAGTTGCGTATTTAATTATAAGTACGAATATGTCATTTTTTCAGTGATTCTGAAGTAACTTTAATAATTTATACTCGTGAGAGTGTCAGAAAAACCTTCCACGGATTTGTATATCAGGATTTTTGCAATAGAGCAAACAGGTGATTAGGAATCCTATTGCAATGTTGGTTCACGTCTCAGGCAAGACCGATACATCTCCTACGTTATGGGATATGTCTTCGTATTATTATCTACATAACAGAGAAACTAAACATTTTTTACCATTTTGGCGGAGTGGTGAAGTGTTTGGTGAGGTGGTGAGCTGAGCTAATGACTAATGACAAGTGTCCACCACGTCTCCAGATGTACCAGGACTAATGCAGCGCTATTGTTCAGCACAAAGCTCCTGACACGCCTTCTGCTCCTGGAGTCGGCCACCCCATCATTCAAGACACACACTCCCCACAACCACACAACCACACCGTACAACCAGCTACACGTATACACCTCCACTCACACACAAGGCTCCTGGAGTCGGCCACCCCATCATTCAAGACACACACTCCCCACAACCACACAACCACACCGTACAACCACTACACGTACACACCTCCACCACCTCCACTCACACACAATGTTTTTGGAGCCGGCCACCCCATCGTCCAAGACACACACTCCCCACAACCACACAACCACACTACTACACAACCACACCGTATAACCACTACACGTATATACCTTCACTCAAACACAATGCTCCTGGAGTCGGCCACCCCATCTTTCAAGACACACACTCCCTATAACCACACAACCACACTGTACGACCACTACACTTACACACCTACACTCACATACAAAGCTCCTGACACGCCTTCTGCTCCTGGAGTCGGCCACCCCATCATTCAAGACACACACTCCCCACAACCACACTACTATTATATTATTCTTTTGTCGAAGGAGCCGAAACCCCCCGACGACCACCCGGTACCTGTTTGCACTTAACCCGGGACCCATAGTGTCGGTCGGAGCTGACGCACCAACCTTGGAGACACCATGGGTTGATGATTTAAAGTCATCAAGCTCACCGGCTGCCGAAGCAACCCTTCGGAAAGAGGATTGCCCCTCAATCCTAACCAGGGATACCAGATACTTATTTGCACGTACACTCCAATTGGGTTCCACCAAGGCCGAAGCCCTGAAGGACCATAGTGGAATGCCCTGAACGCTACACAGTGATAGCAACACTCGGGACCTATCTAATCCCTGACAAGCCGAAACCCGCCATCAAAGCCAGGAGGAAGGGGACCGTCAGCAAGCTGACGGGGGAACCCCAACCACCCATTTCCACCACTACCCGATCGAGGCCAACCCATTACTGGGAAACCAGGGATAACCAGAGCGATAGATCCCCAGATACCCCTGGCGGGCTTGATCCCAGCACCCGATCTACTTCGTTTGCCCATCTAGACCAACATCACTGCCAGGCCTTCAGGGTTTCCCAAAAGGAGGCAGGTATAGAAGTGGGACCCACTCGGATGAACCTATCCACCAAAGGTGGCGACACCCTTAACTCAATTGAGGTTCCAGGGAGAACCCCCCACACTCTAGATAACCATACCTTCCGGGCTCAGAGACAGGGATTGGCTGATGGAGTGCGCCCAGCCGTTGCCCTCACACTGTGGAAAGTTCCGTTCCCCTAGAGTGTCCCCGTGAGCTTACGGGTACTCGCCCGATTTCACCTCCAGGAAAGGCTACTTCCAAAGTCGAGGATTTGCCACACAAAATGTTGATCGCACACAACAAGCGGGCCGAAACCCATAGAACCACAGTCACAGGTAGATAGGATAATTGATGGCGCACTTCCACCTCTCCGAGAGGTAAACACCCCACCAACCTGGATGGAGGAATGTCACTGGGTGCTCCCCCTAAGGGGCTGTGGCCTTCCCAGTCGTCCATGACTATGGCCTACTTGAAATTCCGATTCCAACACCAAGCAGTTACCTGCCCTTTGGGGGCTTAGCAGTTGCCCGTCTTTCACCTCCCAGGAAGAGGCTACTTCCAGAGCCGAGGATATGCCTCACAAAATGTCAGTCGTACACAACAGCCAGGGCAGGCCCATAGAACCACAGCCACAGGTAGGTGAGAGAATTACACTCTAAGAGCTAAACACCCCACCATCCTGGATGGAGGAATGTCACTGGGGGCTCCCATTAGGGCTGGCAATCCCAGTCGTCCCAGCTGTGGCCTTACTTGAAGTGCCGGTTCCAACACCGGGCAGTTACCTCCCCTCTGGGGGCCAACCACACTACTACACAACCACACCGTACAACCACTACACTTACACTACACTACACTCTCACACCTACACTTACACACACAAAACTCCTGGCACCGTACACCGTCCAACCACTACACTTACACACACAATGCTCCCGAAGTCTGCCACCCCATCTTTCAAGACATGCTCATCCTAAAACCACACAACCACTGCACTTGTACGGTGTAGTTTACACTTGTACACATTCACACACGGACAAACGTCCGAGCGTAAATATCCAAGAATTAATGGCGCGAAATTGTAAAATATAACTTAATACCCTAGACGATAAACTGATTTTTAGACTTCTCTAACAAACCCGTAAAATGTTATTCGAATTATTTTGAATTATTTTTAGTAGGATCAATAAAAAACCAATTTTATAATATTTATATCAAGTGATTGTATCAATTGGTGTAGGCCTAGCTATTACCGTATAGCAGTTTTACGGAACGGTAATTCATTTTACCATGTAGTCGTGGATAATTTTATTTCAGTGTGTTAACATCTAAGAACCTCTAAAGGTATGTAACAATGTTTTCTTTCACACGAAGGTTATTGAAATGAGTTTTTGAAATGTTATATTTAGATACACTATATAATCTGTTGAAGGAAATCTAATGATTTAACTCTATAATAATTCTATTCTACAACAAGTAAAGTTCAACTTTCATGGATTAACCATCCAGAATATTATAATAAAGGCTATAACCACAAACAATAGAGTATCGACACTCTATTTTCTGTGCTATTTATTTATTTATATACATGCCAACGGCTTCAGTCAATTCACATAGCTTCAGCTATCTTATGTACATAGCATTTACAAGGAAGCTATGAAGTACATGCCTCAAATAATTTATGAAGTTCATGTAGAAAGTCGAAAGTATTAAATATAATCCATATTTTCCCAATTTTTACTGTAAAAACCCTCTATCAGATAGTTAAAATAAACGCCTTACCAAATATCTACCCGAGCAAAGCCATACTTAAAACAAATAACTACTTCCGATTAAAAATAGGAATCAAAAAAGTTTTGATCAGCAAAAAGATAAAGGTGTCAAATCGGCGTACAGGGCCTAATGGTTCCCCATATATCGCCGGCTTTGGGGCACCTAATAAAGAATGTAAGAGACGGCGGCTGCCGTTTCTTTCTCGTGTCTTAACTCAATTTAGATTGAGCGCAGAGCATTTGTTTGCGTCGGCGTATAATATAGAGCAGAAATACCTAGCCACGTAGGAATAGGAATCCTTCTAAATCGCCGATTTCTCATCGTGGTTGCTACATATAAAAAACTGCCTTTTAAATTGCATTTCTGTACATCTCTCTTCCTTCTTTCTCCTTGTCTTTATTTCCTTGTTGCACATTTATTTCTCCAAGGGTGCAGCGTTCAACAACCGAATTGACGATTCCGTTTCGAGAGTTGGTATTTTGGTTATTTCGCAATATAAACGGACATTTTTAGCAATTTTAGATACTGGTGGATTATCATACGTTTATTTCGTAAATTTATGGATTATGTATCTGAATAGTAATGCGTATTTAATAACTCGTCGTGCATTAAATTTTATTTAATTTTAATGCGTATTACATTATGTTTACCCATTTAATGAATCAAGACTAATTCACAAACTTATATCTAAGATTTTTTAATGGTATATTACGTCATGTATGGTCATAAATTCCTTTTCAACCAACCGATCAAACGATATTATATCAAATTGGCTGACAAAATATTACATTTTGATCATCAAGGGAATTAAAATTGCAATAATTGAACAATCAATCACACAGTTAGAAAGGTACATGACCTTGTTTGTGAGATGCGCTTATGCCTTAAATTTGATGAGGTTATTGCAACTTAGCATAATCATTTTCAATTTTCGACCCAAAAGGCAAAATTTAGTGGGCTGGGTCTTTAGGATATAAAAGTAGACAAATGTATAGGTTAAGATACGGTAATCATGTTAAATGTCGTAAATGGGGTAAGAAATGGACGTTTTCAAAGGCCTGCTTTTAATTTAAAAGACATAATAGCACTGTAGTTTTACGACAGACTTTGTGTGCTTCACTGGCATTTTTTGTCTGTTCCCTTTTGAATACTGTACTCTTCAGGTAGTGCGACACACACATGTTTAATATTTCTAGATATAGTCTGCCGTTTTATAAATGTTCTGCTAATCCATAGCACATCGTGTGTTTTACAACAACGTATGTTTACCTATGTAAATACGTTTTACAAAACCAGAACGTAAATTTTCCGTCAAAAAAAATACGTCTAACTGTAACGCTAATATTCAAATTAAAATTTTAAAAATCAACGTACCTCGCAATATATCTCCAAACCGGTCCTTTGGAATTAAAGAAACCTTTTTAAATGAACGTAAGAGATGAGATGCCATTAGGAGAAAAAGAAACAAAATGAGAAAGTAGACAGGAAGAATACGACGATGAATGGAAAGGTGAAGGAAACTGCATTATCAAAATGAGTTAGTCGGCGTCGTTAAGGGTTTCAGTGATCATGACAAATACCGATACATTGTTTATAGAGGGGCACGGTCTCCTCGGTGCTTCGTCATACTTAGTGGCCGCGCTCCTGTAGGGACCTCCACAGGTTATGGAAATCGCCAATTAGTATAAGCCAGAGGGATAGAAAAATATCGTACGATTTATCAATGAATCCCAAAAGTCCATTCGATTTGCGGGTTTTTATGTCTGAATCTTTGGATCTGGAATTTTTGGTAAACTTGGATTCTATCTTAAATATATTTTTGATTCCTGGGCTATCTTGGTGGTTGCTGTGGATCTATTGATCAAAAATAATTTTGGAATATTGTTTTCATTATATTGTACGTGCATTATTTTAAACCAAATTAATTTAGTTTCCTGTGCACTAAAACTAATTAAACCTTGATTAAGCACGATTCTTTTAAGGATAAATACAATTATTTTAAATAAATTTAATCTTAATTTGAAAGAATTCTTCAACTAAATGTGATTTTTTGCATTTATCTGGTATGTCTGACACAGTTATATACCTTAACTTTTTACAAACTATTTACAAAAATCACTCCTTATACCTTTGTCAGATTTTCTCTAAAGAAATAACTGGTGGGGTTTAATGGCGATAGCTACAACTTGAGTACTAAATTGGACTTAATTGCTATTAACTTGCGAATAGAAGGTGAAAATCACCTCGTACTAGAGGACTTCCAATGTTAGACCGAAATGGCACTCGGTCATCCTGAAGAATATGATAATTAATCCGGTAAGGAGCTGTGAGAGATTTAATAGGTTTGATTGAAGGGTAAGACAAAAGACAGTTGAGAGCCCAGAT
>NW_026542600.1:55184516-55220631 GCF_028750875.1 Macrosteles quadrilineatus
TTATGCATTTCGTAATACGCAAACTCCTCCTAGACGGCTGAATCAATCGTTTTCAAATTTTGCATGGTGATAAAGACCATATCGGTGAGTGCCAACATCTATATGGCGTTAAAAAAGTCTCTCAGGAATCCGTAGAAAAATAAAACTGAAAATCACATTTTCTTAACATTAGTCTTATGGGTTGCTAGGTAACCATGTTGGCTGAATTAAATAACAAGTAAAAAGTAAACAAAAGATTTGAAGTTTTAGCATGTGTTCATAATAAGCCAACTACCCACAGTATACTAGGAAATTACAAATACAGTACAAAAGGAAAAAACATCACTAGTTAATATTGAGCAAAGATTATACTTAAGATTACTCGATACATTGTAGTCAAGGGTAGCAGTGCGAAGTCTAGGATCTGTTTATGACGAATACATTAAGGTATCTGCAATCCTAAAATGCTTTGGGAAGGGAAGCAAAACAGGTCCGTGACGTAGGAAGTAGTGAAGGAAGTAGTAAAGGCAATCATAAAATGCTATGGGAATAGAGGGAAACAGGTCCGTGACGTAGGAAGTGATATGAAGGAAGTAGTAAATGCGAGCAGTCCGGAGTGTGGGGACTGTTTATGACGATAAGATTAGGGTATCTGCAATCCTAAAATGCTATGGGAAGGGAGGAAAACAGGTCCGCGACGTAGGAAGTGGTGAAGGAAGTAGTCAAGGCGAGTAGTCCGGAGTGCGGGAACTGTTTATGACGATTAGATTAAGGTGTCTGCAATCTTTAAGTGCAATGGGAAGGGAGGGAAACAGGTCCGCGACGTAGGAAGTGGTGAAGGAAGTAGTCAAGGCGAGCTGTCCGGAGTGTTGGAACTATTATGACGATTAGATAAGGGTATGGGCAATCAAAAATGCTATGGGAAAGGGAGGGAAACAGGCCGTGACGTAGGAAGTGGTGAAGGAAGTAGTCAAGGCGAGCTGTCCGGAGTGTGGGAACTGTTTATGACGATAAGATAAGGGTATGGGCAATCCTAAAATGCTATGGGAAGGGGAGGGAAAGAGGTCCGCGACGTAAGAAGTGGTGAAGGAAGTAGTCAAGGCGAGCTGTCAGGAGTGAGGGAACTGTTTATGGCGATTAGATAAGGGTATGGGCAATCCTAAAATGCTATGGGAAGGGAGGGAAACAGGTCCGTGACGTAAGAAGTGGTGAAGGAAGTAGTCAAGGCGAGCTGTCTGGAGCGTGGGAACTGTTTATGATGATTAGATTAAGGTATTTGCAATCCTAAAATGCTATGGAAAGGGAGGAAAATAGGTCCGCGACGTAGGAAGTGGTGAAGGAAGTAGTCTAGGCGAGTTGTCCGGAGTGTTGGAAATGTTTATGACAATTAGATTAAGGTATCAGCAAACCTAAAATGCTACGGGAAGGGAGGAAAACAGGTCCGCGACGTAGGAAGTGATGAAGGAAGTAGTCATGGTGAGCTGTCCGGAGTGTGGGAACTGTTTATGACGATTAGATTAAGGTATTTGCAATTCTAAAATGCTATGGAAAGGGAGGAAAATAGGTCCGCGACGTAGGAAGTGGTGAAGGAAGTAGTCTAGGCGAGTTGTCCGGAGTGTTGGAAATGTTTATGACAATTAGATTATGGTATCAGCAAACCTAAAATGCTACGGGAAGTGAGGAAAACAGGTCCGCAACGTAGGAAGTGATGAAGGAAGTAGTCAAGGTGAGCTGTCCGGAGTGTGGGAACTGTTTATGACGATTAGATAAAGGTATTTGCAATCCTAAAATGCTATGGGAAGGGAGGGAAACAGGTCCGCGACGTAGGAAGTGGTGAAGGAAGTAGTCAAGGCGAGTAGTCCGGAGTGTGGGAACTGTTTATGACGATTAGATTAAGGTATCTGCAATCTTTAAATGCAATGGAATGGAGGGAAACAGGTCCATGACGTAGGAAATTGTGTAGGATGTAGATGTGTGGATTTATGTTTCCAATACTACGGTGCTTTCAGAGTAAACTAATGATTTTCCCCGAGCAAAGCTCGGTCCCCAGGTACTATAATCAAATGACGACACTAGCTTGAGGTTCGTGACGTATGAAGAGGTCAAGGAAGTAGTAAAGGTGAACAGTCTGGAGTGTGGAAACTGTTTATGACGATTAGATTAGGGTATCTGCAATCCTAAATGCTATGGGAAGGGAGGAAAACAGGTCCGCGACGTAGGAAGTGGTGAAGGAAGTAGTCAAGGCGAGTAGTCCGGAGTGCGGGAACTGTTTATGACGATTAGATTAAGGTATCTGCAATCTTTAAGTGCAATGGGAAGGGAGGGAAACAGGTCCGCGACGTAGGAAGTGTGAAGGAAGTAGTCAAGGCGAGCTGTCCGGAGTGTTGGAACTATTATGACGATTAGATAAGGGTATGGGCAATCAAAAATGCTATGGGGAAAGGGAGGGAAACAGGCCCGTGACGTAGGAAGTGGTGAAGGAAGTAGTCAAAGCGAGCTGTCCGGAGTGTGGGAACTGTTTATGACGATAAGATAAGGGTATCTGCAATCCTAAAATGCTATGGGAAGGGAGGAAAACAGGTCCGCGATGTGGGAAGTGGTGAAGGAAGTAGTAAAGGCGAGCTGTTCGGAGTGTGGGATCTGTTTATGACGATTAGATTCAGGTATCTGCAATCTTAAAATGCTATGGGAAGAGAGGGAAACAGATCCGCGACGTAGGAACAGGTGAAAGAAGTAGTAAGGTGAGCAGTGTGGAGTGTGGGAACTGGAAACCGTTTGTAGCAGTGTTTAATGTATCTGCAATGCTGAAATGCTATGAGAAGGGATGGAAGCATGCCCAAGACATAGGAAATTGTGAAAGAAGTAGTAAAGTCTAGCAGTACGGACAGTGGGGATGTTTGTTGCAATTAGATTAACGTATCTTAAAATACTAAAATGCTATGGAAAGCGATGAATACAGGTCCACGACGTAAGTGGTGAAGGAAGTAGTAAAGGCTGGCAGTGCAGAGTGGGGGAAACGTTTGAGCAGATGGATAAGTGAATTTGTAATACTTAAATGCTATGAGAAAGGAAGGAAACAGGCCAATGACGTAGTAAATGGTGAAGGAAGTAGTAAGGCTAACAGCGCAGAGTGTGGGAACTGTCTTTGGCAATCACATTAATGTATCTGCAATCCTAAAATGCTATGGGAAGAGAGGGAAACAGGTCCACGACGTAGGGTGTGGTGAAGGAAGTAGTAAATGTGAGCAGTGTTGAGTTTGGGAATGGATTAATGTATCTGCAATGCTAAAATGCTACGGGAAGAGACTGTAGACTGTAATATGTTAAAAATGATTACGAAGCACAAATCGATACATATTTTCGATACATGCAATCGTTTACAATCGAAATTTACAACTGAGTTGACAACAGCTGATTTTACTCCATAGAGGGCTAAAAACGATTTTTACTCCCTAAATATTAAAAATGCTACTTTAGACCCGCAGCGCATGCATGAAAAAATACTGTTTTTACTGCAGTAAGACAAAAACAATATAATATGAACCCTTGATGACTCCGCTCAATTTTGTGGATGCCTCTGCGAACGCCACCTAGTTATTACAATCATTGAGTGTGCTTTGCGACCAGAAAGAGATACACTACACCACATATAATTTATAATGTTTGCTATGCATTTGGATTGTTGAGATCTTTCTAACGCCATTATTGCAATATTTTGTGCACCTTTCGTATATCGCTACGCCATGGATTGTTGTTGTTTGTTGATCTTTTGCATACTTTTATATTTTACCAGCCTTTACTAAAACGTAGAAAGAACAAAGAGGATTTCCAAAATTTTCTTATGCCGTATACCTGTTGTTATGAAAGTTTTAAGAAGTATTTAAAAAGTTTCTACTATTTTTTTACTCAGTGATGTATAAAATAAAAGTACTAAGACAAACAGCCTCCTAGATGCTGGAAGTAGAATTTTCTTCCAAGAATACTTTGGTTTCGTTTTTGGATACCTTTCTAAAGTCGGAACAGCCTCTTGATATCCGAAGCCACTGCTAACATAGGTGCAACAAAGAAATTCACGTTGCTGAAATAGGGTGAGCTGTTTATTACTGATTTCTGATGATCACGCTCGCCTTTAAACCAACCAAAACTAGAAGGAGAAGTAATGGAAAACAAAACTTCTATATGTCCCATCCCCTTTTGCAGAAATGAAAACTAAGGGAGACAACATATCGTTGGTTGTTGGACACTTTGTCTTTACCTCATTCAATTATGCTCTATTTGAATCAAAATTTGGCTACAGCTGGTCTATAAGGTGATATGTTTACTTTGTATCCAGTCAATGATTTCACTCAACCGTTTCAGGGTTGAGGTGTAATTAGGTCTAATTATGAGGGGAAGATCAAATTAGGTTATGACAGATTATCAGTCTTGAGGGTGTAGAGCAGAGTCTCATAGTACGGAGTATATAGTCAATGAGTGCTTACCTGGGATATTGGTTCGTTTGCACATTGCGAGTGAGATCATGCTTTAAATTTGTTATACATTTTATTTATTTGGAAGTTTTATTTGAATTGTAGTGGGTAAATTGTACATGTTACTTATCCCATTTTAAATATATAGTGACTGACTAGTAGCAAATTTCAGTGTAATAATGTATAATTTTTAATTACCACACCATACCAATTTACGCCATTTTGGTACTGAACCTACCTTTATCCACCTACTTCCTTCTCTTCAATAAGACGTAGACTTGAACATCTTCAAAAACCAAATGAAAAGCTCACACTTCAACAAGAGTTACTACAGTGTCGTGATTGTCTTCGATGAGCTTAGTTAGATTCAAGTTTGTTATTACTTAGGTTTGCAGCAATTTTTTCGGTGTGAGTCAGTTGTGGAGTCTGTGGCGCAACGAACAATGAACCCAAGACAGCAGTGTCGTGTGTTTGTGGTCCTGTGCCACAAATTATTCCAGGTTAGGGATCCTAGGATATGCCTATGTTTACACCAAGCTACGAAGAGTCTCAGACTACCCCTTTCAAAAGTAGACAACTCCGACTTCGCTTCATACGTTCAAAGCACGGGCTTTTGTGAACGGTAAAATTAGGAGTTTTAAGAGACCACTGAAATTTTTTTAAGAAATATTATTTTTAAATACAAATGAATTTTGAAATTACAATCGCATGTTTTCATCCGTTAATTTCATCTAATTATATACAAACTGTGACTTAATGATCTGCACTAAGAGACTCCACATTATAGACCTACCTCAATATTAACCTTTAACAGCAAAAATGTTTTCGTTCGTGCTTAACACATTTAAGGCACACAATAGTGATACAAATCGGCAACTATTTCCCAGCTCCATGATTTGTTATATTACTTTGTTTAGTCAGGCACAGATTTAATTTACAATAGAGCCTTCTGGCTGTGAGACAGCGAGGCCAGTGTTTCGCCGATAAATCGAGAGAGCTGGGAGTTGGGACACATCGGGCTTGATCTAATCAGGGAACAAATTTAATCATCCCATTTGACCCGAGAGCCGCCACACTAGCTCCAAATAATTGTGTAATATTGGGCTTCTCCGCCACATGGCGTCCAAACATAACTTGGGTAGTTCCAAAGAAAGTCGGCCAATCCGAATCTTGATTAGTTAAATGATAAGTGGATGGCAAAACAGGTATTTGGATTGTAACATTTTTTGGTTGTCCTGGTAAGTAGGTGATCAGAAAATTTGATCGGTGCGTTCGCAAAATGAGTGGAGTTACAGAATTGCAAACAAATAGTACCCAATAAGTTGATTAGTCACAGTACTATACTGTATTAAACTCATTAGGAGTTATTAAGAACTGGTATAAACACATGTTCAAATTTATTAAATTGAAAATTTGTAGGAAAATAACAATACAACACAACTCGTCAATAGGGTTAAATCATTTTTGGCAATAATTTTCTTTAAATAATTGTATAGCAGGCTAAGTTTTAGATTTAATTAGTTATGTCATCAAGAGTTTTTGTATTAAAATGGTTATGCTATTTATGAATATGAAAAAAAATATTACGGATTATAGCTGATTTCAATAAAGTTATTTATATTGTTGTTGGATGTCTTACGAATGTAATAAAGAAAATAACAGAAGATGCAATTAAAACATAACTGGTTTAACCTAGTGCATGTAAAATTCATAATTTAATTATAAATGCATAAATGTATTCATCTACTCATCCTTCGTCATTTACTTGTCAATGTCAATGTCTCCAACTGCCACATATTATGATGCAACTCAAATATACGACTAAAAGATTTTATATATACGAAAGACAAATTGTATTACAAGCCCAGAAAAAACAGTCGCAGTGTTTGACAAGGTCTGGTCAAGCTTTCTGGCTCGGGACTTTTATTTTTAAATCAAATTGTGTTAGATGGACTGTCGGACGGCGTAATCCTGTTTCTTTAGTAATCCAGTAGAAGGCAGCAATTGTTTGCCTCCGAATAAATTTTGAGACATCGTGGGTCAACTTTTGTGGTACATATATCTGGGTTTGTTACTACTTCTGTAGGTCACTCTGCATGTTTCTAATTTAATTTATTACGTTAGTAATCATGGCTTTATTTTTTTCTTGTACTATTATATACATAAATTACATTTAAGCAACGGATTTTAATAATTAAGATTATGGTAGTAATTTAGAATCCTACAGTAGCGTACGGCATAAAACAATTGGAGGTTACGGATGTAATATTTAATTCCGAGTTCGAATTAAACCAACCACAAACCTTAATGCTAAAACTCCAAATGGTCAAAATATTTACGTTATGTATTCTTACTTTTTTTAAATTTGAAGTGAGATGATACCAATTAAATCTTTAAAAAGATCTCACACGTATCGGAAGTTTGCTCGTAGTTTTTACTATTTTTCTCTAAGTGGCAGCGTAAAAATTATTACTTTTCGATGAATTTGTCGTTTTTCTCTATCTTTAAAATCATAAATAGCTTATGAATGTACGAATGTGTGAATGCGTGACAAGTGATATTTTGGGCTTACAGAAGCTGCTAAAATACTCCTAAAAGTTTTAAGCGAATGAGTTAGGATGTGCGAAACCAAATGTTAAACATAAACAACTTAGATTTTACATACAAGAAAATCACTCTTGAATAAATCAAATAATGGCCTTGAAAATAAAAAAACCTTCCCTCGTACTTCTTAACCGATTTTGGAAAAAACATATCTTTTAGAAAATATTGTAAAAGGGCTTGCCAATCTTGTCCTTAACCTTTTAAAGGTTTACAAAAGTGAAAATTCACTAATTTCGGATGATTGTATATTTATTTATATTATTATTATATATATTTATATTATATTAGTATATATATGTATATATATATTAGTTATATTATTTATTTATATTAGGCATGTACTTTTAGCAACAATTGACGAATGCTTTAATTAAAATTATTGTAAAGCGTATTATAACTTTTTAATCTCGTAACAATGTGATTTTAGTTTTAATAACTGGTATTGTATATTTAAAATAAGCCCACGTATTATCGAAAGAAAAACATTGCTTATGCAATAACGACAACTAATTAGTTAAACGAATTCAGGCTATATTAAAAAAACATTCCCACGACTGTGTTAAGGATTTAAATCAGATATTCAGGGTAAATATTCTTTGAGTTCAAGGATGGATTTAACAATTAAATGTTTAAAAATAGCATGTATGATTGGTCATTTACTCGTTGACACGATTGTAGGAACATAATAAAAGGTTTCCTCCAACACCTTTTGCAATTTCTTGTGACCAATCGCAACGTAATTCCCCGAGATCATAGTTTTTTTTACAGTAATTGTATATATGCATACTGTATATATATATATATTATATCGTAGTTTATTCATAAGAAGACGTATTTTTCTGTATTGATTCAATGTTTATAATTTCCCATTAGGTATTTCAGCCAAACTTTATTTTTAACATAACAATCCATCCAATCATACAACAATCTATCTAAAGATACAAAATAAATCCTAAAACCACCACAAATTGTTTCATTTACTACGGACCAAATCAGCCTAACACGAAGAGAGGTTGCGAACCCCGCAGATCACAAACCACTTGCACCTCTTTAACAGCTGCTCATTTCCTACAGCATCTCAAAGCGGCGATAGCTGGGGAGTATCTATTGAATATTTTATGTTTAATTACAGTTTCCTACCAGAGATTGAAAGAGTATCCAGGCGACCCTCATCATTGCGCTATCAATAGATTTTTTATCGCCCCAGCCCCTCGAGAGCAAAGAAAACGGCGACCCGACGTTGTTTGATCAAAATGGCATTGATACCTCGAATAATAGATGACTCCGTGTCCAGCCCTTCTCCGAGGAGACGAGCATAATGGAACGTGTAAAAATTAATGACCCATTCCACAAGGCAATGAATGAGTGAGGCCGTAATGACGAGTGTGTATGTCAACATTCGAGTGCCGGGGGCTGCGAGGCGCTCCATTCACTCTCTGATACAAAAGTACGTATTGACGATCACCCCCAACCCCCGTCACCCGCTTCTTATGCTCAGCTTGTTTTATTAATTCGTTCAACACGGTTCGTCGTTAGCTGGAGCATTGTCTTCTCCCGATTGTCCCAGTTCGTCTTTGCACTGTCCGTCTAGTAATTTGTCGCCGAATGTCTCCGAGCACCTTGTTTTCCGTCACAAAATGCTTTGCTGAATTTTCTCGTCATGGTTAAGGCGATGATTGTCTTTAGCGCACTACTGGGTAGGTCAAAAGCGGTTCATTCGATTTGTGACAACAGTCTTTTAGTGAAGTTTTTGAGATGTTGAACTTCTCATTACGGAATCATTAAGGGTTGTAATATTTTCGGGGTTTTCTTCTTAGGAACATTAGGCCTAATGCTGTTGGCTGTGATTCTCGTGTCATTGTGTTCGTAATAATAGTACAGAATATTGACAAATTAAATCAAAATAGGTTATTAATGAAAATAATATAAAAATCATAAAAAACTTTGAAATTCATAATTCTACACGAAGGCGATTATCGTGGGGATGAGTTCTCACAACTCTTACTTATTGTACGTTTTTATAGCAAAGATTATCATAAACTCATATTAACCCCATAAGGAACAGAGTAATAAGATAGCAACGGACCATTTCTAACTGATTTATTTACTAAAGAAACTGGTCAAATGATAGATTGTTTGTAAGAATAATTTCTAACATTGTTGCAAAGACCTTGTAAAAGATCAGACATAAAACTCTGATAAGGTGATAACTTAAATAAGGGGCTAAAACTGTTACTTCAAGGGTGATACAAATGAACTGCGGAGAATATTACATAAATTAAAAATAGGTATTTACCTTCGTCTACAGCTCAATCTGTTGTAACTTGAGTTACGGCCGTTTCGGCATTATAATGCCATCGTCAGACGTTGAACATTCAGCTGAAGTAGCGTCGTCATAGTTGAAACACGAAACACGAACACGAATAACATTTTACTTTTACAATTAATAACGAAAACACAACGAACAGGCCTGTCGCACACACGGTACCGGTTGACATTGCCACGATCTGAACTGGATGCCGACTGGAACTTCCAGTTGAACTTCCAGTCGGCATCCAGTTCAGATCGTGGCAATGTCAACCGGTACCGTGTGTGCGACAGGCCTGTTCGTTGTGTTTTCGTTATTAATTGTAAAAGTAAAATGTTATTCGTGTTCGTGTTTCGTGTTTCAACTATGACGACGCTACTTCAGCTGAATGTTCAACGTCTGACGATGGTATTATAATGCCGAAACGGCCGTAACTCAAGTTACAACAGATTGAGCTGTAGACGAAGGTAAATACCTATTTTTAATTAATATCACAGCTCAGGGGCTAAAAATGGATTTAATGAATATTACATCTCTTGGAATTAATTGTTCTACGTAGCTTTTTTGTATTTTTTCAATCAAAATCCCCTATTAGCATAACCCTAATCAGTATTTTATTCAACGTACAAAATTAATCATTCATTCCGTCTTATGTTTGAAAGTTTTTACCCAGTTAAGTTTTAAAACACCTCAAACATAACATTCTTAATGGCTGTAATATATTGGTGGGGGAAGGGGTTGTTCATTGACTATGATTCCTGTGTCCACCTGTTCATAGTTAGGTTATTTGATATTACCAAATCGAATTGAAAGTGGTTAATTAATTTACGAAAACATTCACATGATACTTTGAAATTGGTTTATAATTCTGTATTACTCCAAGTAGCTTTTTTATTTTATTCAATTAAAATCAACTATTAGAATAACCGTAATCAGCATGTTATACAGTGTATACAAAATTAATCATTCGTTTTATTTTATGTTAAAACCATAACATCCAAAATTCGATCACCATTCTAACATTAAACACAAACTTCACGACCCGTATTCACTTTGTCCAACATATTGTAGAACAATGCCATTTATAAAGGAGGTTTACAAACATACATCAAGCTATAGAAACCTTCAATATGCTGAAGACAAGTAAACGGGCCCGAGGGGGATAGAGCCGTAACTGTTTTCCGATACGTCACGCAGGTTACCGAGAAAGACATTATGTTCGGACATGTGGGACCGCACGATACCTCCTCATCCGATTGATATATATCGCGTGCGTTCTGTATATGTAGACCCGCAATACGAGAGGAGCAATCGAAACCGTTGAGTGAAGAGCGACTGGGACTGGCACGCATTGATATATCGTCTCGCGAACACACACCGCCCAAATATATCGCTACTCTAACACCGCATTCTAGCCCTTTTATGATAATATTATTTTGTTTTTGTCATTTTGATAACTTTCGCTCCCCGTTTCTACTTTCGCGACACCTGCAGCGCCATCTTTGGTGGATTTGAGAAAATCTGATCGCGCATGTGAGGCTGTTTACAGAGATTAGGGAGATAGGAATGAACGTATTCAAATATGTTATGTGAAATGCCGTTTGACATTTTTAGTTCATTTATTATTTTATACACAATTATTTAGGCTTAATTAAAAAAAAAAAACAAACCCTTCAACCATAGGGTTAAAATAGAAAAATTAAGCTTTTTTGAGAATTATTTAAAATGTATCTATTCATTCAAAATTTGTAACATTTCTAAAGATATTATCCATGGGGATCCAAAGTATAGATTTTAACTTTGGTTTATTTTAGCTAATTAGAATGAGCAATTAGAACGAGTGTTGTTATGTAAAAATATACCTTGCATTATATTATTGGTGTGTTATTACGCATTGGCAAAAGCGAGCATAAAAGGAATGATGAATAGTGTATGTATCTGAGATACATTTCAAAGCTTACGTTGACTATGACAAATATTTATCAAAATCAAACTGGATAAAATACTTAAGGCTAACATTACACAATAAAATTATTTTACAAAAAAGGCTTTTAGAATGATTACAGCACGAAAGTCCTAGAGCATAAAATAAATTTAAATAAATATATATAAATCTTACTAAACCATGTATCTAGAATCAGAATTTTGTGAAATCAGCGTTAGGGTTGATGTTTTCAAACTAATATACTCCAGCTAAATTATCGTGTGAGATACAAATAAATAACAGAATTAAGAAGACAAAACTACTTGGAATGAATGTAAAGTAACCACGCACGTACTTTGTCATACAAGAGGGCTAAAATGTTCGCGATCGTACCGTCAAGCCAGTGTGCAAATAAAGTACGACACGCTGCTTTACAAGAAACCTACCTACTTCGCCTGTCCTCTCCAATATATGTTCCATGGGTCTGCTAGCTGCACCGACTACACGTTTTCTGTTTATACTGAAGTATAAGTGCAATTCATTTATAAGTTATACACGTAGTTAAATGTGAACTGTTACAGTGTTATTTTCACCTTGCTTTTGATTAGAAACAACATCTGCGAATAGGTATAAAATATAATATAGATGTGAAATCTCTAAATAAAATCTTTATGGTTTATACAACTTAGTAGGTAGAAAATCATTTAAAATTGACTACACACAAATAATGTTAGTTGAGGTTTAAATTTAGTAATTCGTAATCAATGATGAAATACGTCCAAGGCAGAGCATTATGCACTGTTGAACTGAGCGGTGAAAATGGCTTTCATATTTATAGTGTGTATACAATAATATGAAAACCATTTTTAACATCTAAATTGCAATAGTAGTGTAACATCCGCCATCATATGAAGAGTATTGTTGTACAATTACATAAAATAAATTGAGTGGTATGTATATCACCAACAGTAGGCCTATATGTTTATACTAAAAAACGGTTCTGTGAAGCTATTTCAAAACTTTACAATGCATAGAAATGACACCAACATTCATTATTTATATTTTGAATTGATACATTAAATGTATCAAGGTAAATAAAAAATGTTCTAATTATTGTGTATTCAACCATCTTATGAACGTTTCTACTCATAAATTAAAGTAACACAGATACTATATTTACCAATCTCCAACACAATATTATATTAAATTTGCCCAATATCCTATTTACGTTGTTCGATACATTCTTTTGTTTGAATATGTTCTCCACCATGATAACCGTATGTTTATGGAAAATCGTAAATGCTTCTATACATATTATCTGTATTCCCAGAGTACAAAATCAAGGACGTGATCCAACACATATAAAAAAATAACGCCGGTCTTAAATATAATTAGCCTATCATTACTATTTAATTAACTTTTGTGTGAAAATATCCTACACAATATTCCGTTCGCATTAAAATACAATATTATGCACATTAAAGTATAGTTCTAAAACAATATCACGTGTCCACCACTATGTCCATCTCTAACTCTTTGGGTACGTTGTGACAATCTAAAACACAATATTTTGTACAGGTTCGATAATTTGTAGTAAATGATGTAAATCCACATCACAGTGTTACGTTTTATCATTCCAACCCCCAAAAAATATTCGGTACTTTGTGCTAATCCATGTAAAAATATTACGAATATTAATAATACACCATTAGATATTATGTTGTGCACGTCCGCAACACTATATTACGTTCTATTATGTCAATCAACGTAATTTTATTTACATTGTGGTTATACCACAACATTTTCTACATTTTGTCCATCACAAATAGACATCTTTTAGTCTTACCCATCAACAGACCAACATTTCTTACGTTTTTGTCCATAAAAAACAGTATTATTTCCGTTGTGTCTATCAACAACACACTATTAAATACTATTGAGCGCAAATTCGTTGGGTCTACAGTAAAATATTAATTTACACTGTGCCTATTCATAACTCAATATTACGCACTATTATCTCAACCGAAACACAACTTTATTTTTGTTGTGCCGATCAACAACACAATATCAAACATTATTGTGTTGCGAAAATACTGTGGGCCAACCAACTGCACAGTATTATTTACACTGTTACTAACCATATTACAATATCATGCACTATTATTTTAACCCCGACACAACTTTATTTACGTTCTGCCCATCTACAACACAATATTACGTTCTCAGTACACAAGTCTCGCCACTAGCAGACTACGCAGCCCGACAGTTACAACCCCTCCCGTTATATGTCATATTTTTCTATCACTAAGTGTATCGAGACACGCGAATTCCTGATCTGCGTGACCACATATCATTTACCAAAGATCAATCACCGTTTCCAATTTTTATCATTTCTTTCGTTTCCTTTCGTCCCGAGGAAATTGCCACGATGGTGCGGGGCGTAAGACCGCGTATCGTGATATGGATCGGTAACCGATGCATAACACATGCAATACATGGTCACTATAGGTCGTAATGTTTTATCACAAAACTCCTTTGTTTTGGATACTCGATGTTTAAGGGTAATGGGTTTCTTTGTTTCATTGGTAATATTTTTTCTTTTCTTTATTCCAGTTTAATTTACCACTATATTTTTGAACCCCTTGAAAACATTGACATTTATTAAAAGTGTTTTTTTTTTCAAGAAACATCCTTACTACAAGCTTCCTTCATGCAACGTAAGCATTTTGTGGAAATTAAAAAAAAAAAAACTAGGAAGCTAAATTAAGATTGATCATTCTCGAGATTGAACACCAGCAACCTAAGTTTGATCAACTATTTAGCTGATAAATAATCGATAATAGTAACAACTATTCTATAATTTTTACTTTTAATATCATTTAAAAGAAATTGTACTAATGTATATTCTTAGATACTACCTCTTCAGTTTCATTATATTATGAAGGTTTATACCTATTTAGCTTCAAGGTACAAGACAAAAGTTACGCATCAACGCGATCGTTAGTAATTAAATTACTAGATTACTGTTCTTAATTTCAGTGTCAAGACCCCATTGAGAACTATCTTGATACACAAATATATCACTAAAGCACGAAGAGACGCATCATTTGCCAACGAGTATAACCCATCATTAAATTTACATAACATCTTTCTCATAAAATATAAAAAAAACACTGTTAAGTAAACTTTTTTTTAAATTCCATCACATGTATTGAAAACTGTCCGGCCTAAATGTAAACAGCCCCTACATAACTGTTTTTAACAATCGTGCGACCTCGGGACTTTGGTGAAACACGGTATCAAACAATGGAAATCCCTTGTACAAATAGTGGATGGGGAAAATCAAACATCAAAAAAATCACGCGGGACAAGCCCAGATATCCAATTATTTGTTGCCACGAACCGAACTGATGTACTGAACCAATATTGAGTTCTTATTACGCGCTCTTCAATTATGCTTTTGTTCGCTTCAAATCCGTAATCTTTCGTCAATATTGTATCGGGGCTTTTGATTCCTCCAGACCTTCTTCTTCAGCTTCGTGACTCAGTTAAAGTCAAGAATTGTGATTTGTTAAATGATATTATACAGTTTTAGGATATAGTTCCAGATTTTGCTGTAGTGGATTCGATTAAATATTTCAGTAAAACTGTTGTGCTGTTTAGTAATTTTTTTAGATTGACTTGTGTTTTCAGGTGTCCAAAAATTCTTGTATCAACACAAGAATAATTCCTTGTACTTCGTATATTCAGTACATCATTATTACTTGATTCCAGGTGTTGCTTCGTGGAATAGTTTGGAATTCAAACGAAGTCAAGGATACAAAAGGTAAGAAAATCATTCTTATGTTTTACATAGTTTTGGGATTTTAGTTCTTGAAAATACGTTATGAAACCTCCTTCCTTCGGTTGCTGATTAAAGATTCAGACGAAGAGTCTACCACTGTTGTTGAAATGTTTCTTAGAAAAGAAATCATTTTCCTTGACATTAACTCTCCAGTTGTTAAGTTAGCATATTAATTCTCACGCATAGATGCATTTCGTAAGTCGAAGTAACAATGACTATAACCAATACTAAACATTAAAATAAACCATCTTGTATTACATAAGTTTATACATACAAGTCAAGTGCTTAGTTTTCATTGGCAAATAATGAAACCACAAATATTCACTGTAACTACTACACTACACTACTTAGTGGCACAGCACGTCGCTTCGGTCCCCGAGTTCCTGGGTTTGGATCCTGTTAATCGCCAATGGATTTTTTTTAAGTGAAAATGCTGTGACAATTATGTGTGATGATTGTATGATAATCCTAGTCATAAATAGCCAAAACATGGTGTCCTAGGATGTGAAGGCAAAACACATAAAAAATATTCACTGAAGAGACCAAGGAGGAAACCTTGACACCGCGTTTAAATTGCGAGACCTGTCACAGGATACAAATTTCAGTATCGTATCAGTCAGTGACTAATATAATTAGTGTGGGGTACTGAGGATCGCACTAGTGTCGAATCATCGAGAGGAAACATTCATTGCGTATACAACTCTGAAAGAAAGTAAATAAACATTTTAAACCTAACTGGAATCTTTTTTTACATCTCAAATGTCATTTTGAGGTCACGTGAGACATTTCATTTTCTCTTTCTATCTCGTTAATTAATGTCAACTCTTAATAATAATAATAGTAATTAGGGCCCGCCTTAAGCGTAGGTGTGGCGGTAAGGGAATATTGAAAAGATAAGCCGGGAAAGCGATAAAATCGCTGGATATACGAGTACAGTACGCGGGTGGAACATCACGCGCGAAGGTGCATTCACGCACGCCCCCCATCCCCCCCTCCCCCCAACACTAAAACCAACCCCCTGGCCAAACCAACAGCCTCCCTTGACGTGATCAAGTAGTGGTTGTGTTTATACTGTGTTATATTGCAAACACACCATTTGTTTTGTAATTTGCAATGTGGCCTACTTACAAGAGCCAGTGGTATATAAGAAACTCTTAAAATAAAATTAGAAACTATTCCATTTATTTATTCTGATTCAAAATTACGCGCTTAAAGCTTCCAAGTGCTAATTTATTTGGATGTAGTTTTCAAAATTATTATGTTATCCCCGGTTTTGGCGGAATCATGCTGTAATAGTAGTTTACGCAACGATTGCGTTAAGTGAGTCTTTACGACACGAGTAGAAAATTTAAGGCACGAGCCTCGGCGAGTGCCTTAAAAACTTCTACGAGTGTCGTAAAGACTATTAACGCGAGTTGCGTACACTACTTTACCTACGACCGTTTTTTAATTACTATCAATCTGGATTTAATTACTAACAATCACTACTGATAACTTTTTACAGAGGTTATGTTTTCGTGTATTGTCATTGCCACTGAAAGTGATGCAACGACTTGTTTCATAATCAGCTGATGTCCTGTAATTACGTGTTTGTTAAACTTCGTTAAATATTACATTGCTAGCAGCATTTTTACCATAGATAATATTGTATCAGGTACAATTCGGCAAATATTTCATTTATTTTTGGACTTCCACCAACTTAATTAAGAATACGCGAGTATCAACATGAACAAGTCGGATCAACAATTAAATTGGTCAACTAATCAGCTGATTAGTTGACGTTCGAAGCATTACAATTTTAATTCTTTTCTCTCAATACTTGAACCTCATTGGTCCGTTACCTGTGTGGATATGAGAAAAACTATGCTGATATGAAATGAAACTATGCTGATATGAAAGTAAACAGCTGTAAAGTGAAACTTTTCAATTCTAAGAACTGGACTGAAATGGCTACTTTAAAAAACGGTCGTATGTCAATTCAGTTTCAGGACTCTTTTGCAATTTGTATTTTATCCAACCATTTTGGGGAATCAATAGGTTGTCCTTTTAATAATGGTCCTTTAAAATGAAAATGTCTGGAAACAAATAACATTTAATATGCTTGAATTTTAAGAAGTTTTGGCATCTTCAATGAACAAAAACATAAGCAAAAAGTTACAATTTTTTAGAAACTTATAAAGTTAATAACATTTTAAATCTACTAGTTTCTGAGAAATCGCTAGTGATACAGCTTATAACATCCATTTATTGTAATAATACAAGGTTATTAATTTTAATAACTTTTAATTTTTGTAAGTAAAGTAAGGAATGTTTCATCCATCACCAATCTGAATGAAGAATATATTTTTTGGAAACGTGCTTTTCAAAAGCCAAAATGATTACTATTAAAAATGTACCAACAAGTTTGGTTGTCACAGCTGAATTTTTTTCTGCCAATGCTCTCCAGACAAAACTAAGACTCTTCAAAATCTGTACATTTATTTTACCGATTTATACAACTCCTTTTACGGTTTTGAAAATTTTCCGGGTTTATAATTTTGCATGATTAATTTTCTGTCAGCCCTGATGAACAAGAACAGCAGCGATGTCGTGGGTTCGTATCCGAAAGTCTCCACTAAAATTGTACATGTACTGTTAATTCGTGTACAGTTGTCTAGATACGTTCCACGCACATCCCACCACGTGAACCGGAAAATAATTGAATACAATTGTGTTTAATTCCATCTAAAAATTACTTGATAATTGATCAGTTTTGTTTAAATTATTTAATCTTCTCCTAATGGAAAATTGGTACCAAAGTCTACTCAAAAGCAAGTTTTTCCTTATTTCTTTCGCGACATTCTTAATTAATAAGGCTTTCTCCTGATGTAAGTGTAATTTTTGTCAAATTCCCCTCCCGTGTTGTGTTAGGGCCCATACTAATGGTTTTAATTAAAAGAATCACTCCTCCATAGGTCTGTATTGTTCAGGTGTTTGCTAATAAGCTTATACATTTGCGACGCAAAAACACTCTAAATGAAATGCACAGCCTGGCAGCAGCTCAACGCCGCGCCGTCCGGACTACGGCGTTATTTTATTGTAGATAATTAAATTTCTGCTTTTCAGATAGCTCGAGAGATTGTCCACTTATAATTTAAGTTGTTTAGGAATCTTTGTAGTCTATTTGGCGTCTCCAGGACGTCCCGTCTGCTCGCACTTTTATTATTACTTATTTTCTGAATCAAATGCTTTACGGATGTTAAAGAAACTGAAACTAGTTAATTATAGTAGCCTATAGTGTTATTTCTGTTATGAGACGAGTATCGTTATATAGGTTAATTTATGTTTCTAGATAGAGTGAATTATATCCCTTCTTGTAAATAGACAAAGGGTTAGTATTTAAAATTGCTAATTTTCATTTAATATGCATCACTTTTCAAGCAACGAAAACAATCATGTTTAAAGACACAATGATGGATGTTAATTCAATAACTATTGGATTTTGAATTGGAACAAATGATTGAATACAGAACGATGATAAAATGAAAATGATAATAAACAATTCAGTTATTTTGAATAACTGTTTACTTAAACTTAAATTGAAACTTGAAGGGAACTTTGTTTTAGGGATAACTGATGATTGAGAATTTCTGGAAACCGCTTGGTTCAATTCTGTGTTTTTATGGTAATTGACTTTTTGAAAGGCCCTGAGAGTATAGCATCCATAATAAATTGTATTTATGATGAGTTGCATGGTTTCAAATGGGCTTTCCACTAGCTTTATGTATTCCATGCGATGGCCTGTCGTTCGAACTCTCAACAAGTTTTATGTCTGGCCAGTTCGTTTATTCTCCTAGACAACATTTATATGACAGCTGTCACCAATAATTTCGTTGAGGTACTTAAACCTCTAATTATTGTAACAAACAATCTAGGAAAGCGTAATTTAAATTGATAAATACATTTTTATGCCTTCGCAGCTATGCACTGTTTAAAACAGATTTAATTACTTTTTGATGATCAAATCCGACAAATAATTTGGCAGGAGGTGATAGGGTTGAAAACAAGAAGACGTAGTTTTGGTGGTGTATACATTTATTTATTTTGCCTCTTATATTGAGGATATGAAATATTAAACATATAAAACTCTTCAAACGGTTGACGCTAAATAGTAACAAGACCAGGGTTTGGACCGTTCCTTCAGAAAAAAATGCTAAAGAGAGTAAGATCACCCCCCCCCCCAAACACACACACATACACACAAACAAAATACAAAACTCAAATTTCAAAAATTTGTAATTTTCCCCTGATTGAAACACGATTGCTGAAACGTGTACTGTATTTCAGGTAATCAACTTCGTATATAAGACTTATCTGAAGGAAATCAAACAACCAACAGTCTGACACAATCAATAGTCTCACGAACATTACCATACTAACACGCTATCAATAAAAGCAAGTCTGTGATATGCGGTATTGGTCCTAAGCATGCCACGCCGATCTGTAACGTTACCTTGCAACTTTGATTATAGGATCGTATTTACGAATAGAGCTCAACTTCAGTGCTTACGCACGTATTGGACGATTGTCCAACAATTGTTTCGTGCAAAATCCTAATATTTTCAGTACTGGAATTACGTTTTAGATTGTTAGAAATGCGGTTTTACTGAATTGCAGTGTAAATGAATTTCTGGTTGGTAACTTTAACTATACGCTTAAGTTAATAATGCCTTACCAACTGTCCCTAGTGTTATAGTAAACCACATTCAACTTTTCTTCCGTGTTACCTTGTTCCTTAAGAGGTACAAGTAAAGCAGTAGAGGTACTGCCTTACTGACTAAGTCCTGCCGACTTATTTTATGTCACATCGTCACATCCTAGAAGCCAGGCTCTAGTTCGGAACCGTTTTTACATTACTTCAGGCTAGGCCTAAACGGTGGCGGCATTACCATATGGTTAGAGTCATCAGCGATTGGCAGGATTTGAACCCGGGGCCTCACGAACCGAAGCCTCCCGTTATACCACTAGACCAACTCACTCCCCGACTAAAATGTACTGCTTTACCAACTAAGTGCATGCTGTACTGGTGACTGCGTACTGCACTGGTTAACCAACTACGTACTGTTCTGCATTACCGTCTACTGGCTGTATTGTCATTGACTATTCATATTACTATTTCGAAAGCATTGCGTACTGCTCTACCGGTTTACTGTACTGCTATACTGTCCCATTGACTACCTTTTTAACTCCTTTGCTATAAGTTGAGATATCGAAGATGTTAAACCGGGTTAAACGAGATGTTAAACAAGATCTAGCAGTCTTGAAACCAGAGAAGGACCCAGAGCTCAGAATGTAAAAAAATCTCTTTTCCTGTTTTTTCCCCTTCTAAGGTTGAAGACTCAGTGAACACTGCTAATCATGGTGCATCGTCCAGTGGCGAGCACGTGTATTCTACTGATTACACTCTAATTCAGATGAGTAATTCGAATGCTGACAACATCTATTATTCAATAGATATCGTGTCAAAAAATTCCATTTCTGTGGAATTATTTACTATTAACCATAGTAATCGATTGGTAGTTTTTTTACAATAACCTTAAACGCGCCTCCTTGCAAACGTGTCGTAACACTTCGGCCCAAGTAACACTTCGGCCCAGTAACATTTCGGCCCGAAACCCTCAGATGTGGCCTACGGTCCAACTCTCTACCTGCCCACTAGTAACACTTCGTCCCAACAAAATATTTGACAGGTTAGGTTAGGTTAGGTTAGGTTAGGTTAGGTTAGGTTAAGTTAGGTTAGGTTAGGTTAGGTTAGGTTAGGTAAGATTCCACCGATTCTCCGTCATGTGAGGTCAGAGGATGCAAGGGGTGACGGTTGGGCGACATTCCACCAGAGGGTGGTTGCAAAGTATACAGGTCATGTACCTCTTACTACCTGAACTGCGTTCCTCAACCCTTGTCAATTTTTCGTCGGGCCGAAATGTTACTTCATTAGCTTATTTAATCATCTGTAAAAGCCAGTGGGACGAAGTGATACTGTTTTCTAAGAAATTTGAGTTTGGCCGAAATGTTACTGGGCCGAAGTGTTACTACATCATTGTGCCTACTATTTTAAATAATCCCGTAAGGCATAACTGTATAAATCAGTGCCGAAATCAGTAATATATTGGATCATTCATATAAATTTAGGATTTTGCAAGGATGTAGTAACACTTCGGCCCAGTAACATTTCGGCCAAACTCAAATTTCTTAGAAAATTCCTATATTATACCGGAAAGTCGTGAAGGACGCAACGAAAAACTACAGATAATTCGTAATTCCAATTTAACTGTAGGGATTCAATATAACGAGATACGTTAAGATAAAAAATAACATGTATTTTAAATGTTAACAAATTCAAAATATTTAAGTTTGTAGCATTTCCCCAAACCAATAATTCCTTAGTCATCATACCAATGTTAAATATTTCGTCTGTAGGAAATACATAAAGCTAAATTCCACCGGCTTTATAGAAAAATGTAAAAAGAAAACACCTGGATTAAATTGTCTAATGACAAAAGTGATAAGAAAAACGCTTTAAATGGGTTTACTCTTGAAATTCAAATGTTTTAAAATTGTTTAATTAAATGTTAACATGTTTGAATCGTTTGTATTTTTACTGCCTTTTTGTAAATGTGCCTTCGACTATTTACAGAACTATACATTTCGTTCTCATGTGAAAGTTGTATCAAGTTTTTGAATGAAAATTGCCATAGTTCAATTGAGCCATCGATAGAACTGGTTGAAGTCAATACTGAATTCCTTAGAATACACCAATATCTTAACCAAACTAAGCTGAAACAAACCATAACAGTAGACTGTAATAAATCATAGCATATTTTACGCCACTGTAACTGCGTATAACTGTAATAACTGTAACACTGTATAAAGGCAAAATAAGACCGAAAATAGAATATCACACAGTGGTACAGGCTATTATACTGGTGGTTCATTCAACTATATTTTTTTACAACAAATTGCCAACGATCTCCATGTAGATAAGATGTCTATTCAGTATTCAAAGTCTAGTATGGTAAGTGTCATATTTAAAATTAAATTTTAAATAAAAATGGTTTAACATTGCTTAAATGTGTCAGCCTTTTTGTTTAATTAGTCAGTTTTCTTTATCCAAAAAGCCTCTCAAAGAGTTTCTCTACATCTTTAAGGAACAAATATTTAAAACTTTGACCGATAGGTACTTCCGAAAAGGGAGACTATTTTTGGTGGGTAGTGGGGTTTTTGTTGTAAAAATAAAAATTCGCAAAATATTAATTAATTAAATAGTTGTGATTTTAAACATGTCCCTTGCATCCAGGAAACAGCCCACTATTTCCCTGTAAATAAAACATTAGGCCTACAAACATTTTGTGCGGTAAAATATCGTCGATACGGGGAAAAATAAATAAGCGTCTCGATTTCGGACCAACGTAAACGGATTATGAAAGCAAGGACGAGGATCAAGATCTCAGAGAACTAAGGACGAGGGACGAAGGACGAGACGGAAAGGCGGGATCAGGTGAGCCGAGATGACCTAAGGGCGTGATGAGTAGCCACCCCTTATTGGTTTATACGACCAGTGACAGGATATTAACAAAGACAGGGATAGATTTGGTCACATTGTCTTTCCCCCGGACGTAGTTCCCGAGAGATTTGGCGAAAAAACTGCGACCACCAAAGGTCTTCACTGGATGGATTACTGGCGTTAGGGGCAATCTTGACTGCACGAACACTCTTACATACTGCCCGTGAGGAATTCGTATTAATTATAAAATTATGACCAATTATATAAATGTTTATAGACAAAGTTAATGTTTATTTCATGCAATCCCTTAGTGAGTGATGTACTTTGTGAATGTATCTTAAACTGAATATTGTAAATGTAGGGTGAGTGTAGAATGAAGTGAAGTGACCGAATGAGCTTGTGACTATGAAGGGTGATTGATATAGTGTGCCACCTGTTTTATTCGAAAATTATGAGAGATATAAAAAATTGTAACTGCCTAGGATCTTTTATAAAAAAAATTTGGTCGAGTTGGAAAGTTTTAGCCGCCAATTTTTCCAATATGGCCGCCAACTTTGATTTTTCTTATGCAAGACCCTACTTGCAATGTTGTCAAAATTCTACCAGGCCACGGCCTGGAGTTATAAAGTTGGCCGTGCTACAGATCTGTGCGAGGAACGTATACAGCAAAGCGAGGGGTGAGCCGGTACAGTACAAAGGTGAACTGTACTGATCAAATGTTTTTGGCATTGACCAGGATTTAAACCCACATGACTACCTTGGGCCCGAAGTCCGTGACGCTACCAACCTAACCACCAACTCACCCAATACAGTTATTTTATGATTTTTTAAAAAGTAAATGCAATTTAAAAACGTGTTTTCCTATATTTAGAAGTTGGTGACCCATTGGAAAAATGGCTGCAAAATTATTTTTTCAACTTGACCAACATTTTTAAATAAAAAATCCAAGGCAGTTACAATTCAACATTATTTTGTATCCCTTATAACGTTCGAATAAAACAGATGGCACACTTATATCAATCACCCTGTATAGGATCAGTTGTTTTATCATCTGTAACCTAATATTAAATGCCCATGATCTCTCTAGGGCAGCTGAGTTCAGTTATTTTTCAACCATTAAAAAGCTAATGAATTCTCTTGGGATTGAACAAGCAAATTCCTGATTGTTAGGCGAACGCCATTTAGGTAGGCCTACTATTTTGACTAACTATACCTATTCAATTCAACTATCCAGCTGAAAGAGTGGGTGGTTTTTTGTATACAAAAAGTTACCCTATGAAGCTATTAATCATTTTAGGTTCGTAAAATCCGTAACACCATCGTGAACGGCTATTTAAAAAAAAAATACATTATGTACCAAATTCACACCTTCACGTTTCTTGAGTCACGTTGGTAGGTTGGTGTATGATGTAGATGTTTCGGAGACATTACCGTTTACATCTTAACGACTATGGTACCCATATAGTTGTTTCACCCCAAGGACGATGTATTCATTTACAAGATGCATTCATGATAAAACGATTTTCATTTAAGAAATCTTTCAACGGTTGCCATTTTGATACGGGTGTCAATTTCAGTACGGGTTTGCACATTGCATTTTAACTAACAAAGAAATTTGATTTGATGCGCATATAAACCTATGTTTACCTTGAAAATTTTCTTATGACTCCCCAGTGGCCCAATGTCTGAGGAGGTAGCACATCACTGAATAATGTTTTAAAATTATTTTTATCTCCAGTTACTTTGTTCTATTTTTTGTAGCTACTGTTAGTATATCTTTATTATTTTTTATATTTCGCTTTTTGGAGCACTAAACACGTAAAAAACTGTCCATCCTAAACAGCACAGGATATTTTCAGGATATCCTGACCAGTTCCCGCATATCCCACAGAGGTCCCAAGATTTGAGAATGTCCCTAGGATCACTCTAGGATATCGCACATATCCCAAACAAAACATGCATTTTGGGGGATTCCTTGGGACTTCCTATGGATACTCTCGTTAGGCTACATTAAAACATATTTGTTAGTATTGGATGTATTTGTTCAAATGAAAAGTGCTTAAGAACAGTTATTAAAAATTATTTCAATCTTATTTCCAATTAAAAATAACACAGCCAATGATTTATAAAAATTAATCAAGTTTTTCCGATCATATCTATAGGACATCCTTTGGAGATTGGTAGTAATTCCCCGCGGGGAAGACCTCCATAGAATACAGTGGTGCAACACCTGCTTAACATAATATAGTAATGCAAATATTTTTTTATTACATTTATTTAACTTAATTGAGTAAATTATTGATAGTTGGACAATTTAAGGGGTATAGATTAATTAATCATATAACAATTATAATAGCATTACTAGTTGGTAATTAATTAATCTTTATTCAAATACCAATATCCTCTCCAACTCCCAGAAAACAATTCAACAACTTGATGAATACACAGAAGCATAGTATCAACCTTATTTAAAGTATTGTGACCTTTGCAACTGACGGCTCCTCTTTCACCGCTTAAAACACGAAAGATCAACCATCATAGATAGCCCAGAGGTAAGGTCCTCTCCAACTTGATGAAAACACAGAATCCTAGTATCAACATTATTTTAAGTATTGTGGCCATTAATTGAAACTTTCGGCTCCTCTTTCACTGCTTAAAACACAAAAGATCAACCACCACATATAGCCCAGAGGTAAGGTAGAGGTTCATATGTTGAAGGTGTCAGGTTCAATACCCTTCTGGGGACGGTATTATTTCTATATTTTTCAAAATTTGTTTTTATGAACTATAAAAAAAAAAAAAAAAAACAATACTTACAACTGATAAATGCACTTTGCAGACTAAATCTTTATTGTTTTGTGTTTTTATGTAGGATATCACCATGGGATATCCAGGCCGCGGCCTTCGAAGTGGCAACGTCGCAAGTAGGGTTGTAACAGCTATTTGTTTGGAAGCAGCTAATGGTATTATTGTGTATTTACGAAAGCTTGGTTAACGAAAATATTGACTCCACTGTGTATATATATATATATATATATATATATATATATAGATTTTCAATTCATATTGTTTAAGTTTTAAATTCTGAGTGTTTTATTTTCAATATTTTAATAAAATTAAGTTCATACATTTAAATCAATAAAGTACGAATTAATGAGCTCGTGTCACCTGTCAGCCATGTTATCTTGTCTGACACTAAACAACCCTACTTGCAATGTTGTCAAAATTCTACCAGGCCACGGCCTGGAGTTATAAAGTTGGCCGTGCTACAGATCTGTGCGAGGAACGTATACAGCAAAGCGAGGGGTGAGCCGGTACAGTACAAAGGTGAACTGTACTGATCAAATGTTTTTGGCATTGACCAGGATTTAAACCCACATGACTACCTTGGGCCCGAAGTCCGTGACGCTACCAACCTAACCACCAACTCACCCAATACAGTTATTATACAGTTGGTAAAACAGAACCAGGAAAGGGTTAAATAGTAAATTATTTTGAAAGAATACGGTATAATTAATTTAAAAGTAAATAATAACAGACTAAATAGTTTTTAGATAACATTTTTTTTGATAACATTATGTTGGATTTCCGCAACATCAAAATCAAAACTACCTTAAAAATAGCTAAATATAGGTCTGCAACACCAAAAAATAGTGGTCATGTCATGTTTGTTGGCTTTTTTAGTCTACATACAACAACAAGTTTGCTTGATTTAATAGTAAAAATGTTTTTTCCTACGGTTACCTAACAATGTACATGTTCTCTCACTGATTTGAGAAAGCAAAGTGGCCAATTCGCTCATAGTCCAGGAGCTGAGGGGATTTGAGCATGCATGAAAGTAGTACGCAATGTTATTGCTGATTATTGTAATATGGACTGTGGTGATCAAAATTACGTATGCCGCCTATTTCAAAAGTGGTCGATAAGGTGGGGGGGAGGGGGCAAACATGGCGGTTTGCGCTATGCGTTAAAACGCTGATAGTTCGAAAACGGTAAAAGATAGAACATCGGTTAAAACGTCGTTGGAATTCTAAAAATGTGGAAAACAATAATGGTTATTGGGTCCGAGGTCGTATCTCTATAAATAAACAAGTTATTGTATAAAATATGTAAAAATGGACTTTTCGTGTAGTTTTTTTTACCGAAAGTAGAATTAATTTGTGAGTGTCGCAAAGAAGTAATATCAAATATCTTTACTGATAGTTGTAATATGGACTGTAGTGATAAAAAATACGCATGTCGCCTACTTTTCAGGTGGTCGAGAACTTGTGGGGAGGGGGGCAAAGATGGCGGAACGCGCTATGCATCGAGACGACTGTAGCTCGAGAATGGTACGAGATAGGACATCGGTTAAAACGTAGTTTTAATCCAAAAAATATTACCAATAGAGAAGGTCATTGGGTAAAAAGTTGTATCTTAACTAATAAAAAAGTTATAACAATAATAAGTTTAACAAAATCTACATCGTACAGCTATTTTTTTTTTCGAAAATCGTATGGATTGTTGATAAATAATAATGTAATTCCTTAATTACTCGGCTATATATTAACTAGATGCATTTTCTTATAAGAAAAAAATATATTATTACGAATACATTTGGTTTAAAATGTAAAACACGGCCTCCAAACGCCTTGGGGTTCGTCCGATAGGTTGCGTCATAATTGCTGCGCATTGTTACTGATATCGGCACAACTGTTAATAAGAACTGAATAACTGGCATAACTAAATAAGAATCTGTTACATAATCATATTGTAATAACCTACAACTTTATAATAATAAAAATTGGATTTGTAGTGGTAGTCTGTATTATGCATTTGATTGCGGCGAAACCCCAAGTATTATATGTAGTTTGGAGGCCGTGTTTTACATTTTAAACCAAATATATTCGTAATAATATATTTTTTTCTTATAAGAAAATGCATCTAGTTAATATATAGCCGAGTAATAAAGGAATTACATTATTATTTATCAACAATCCATACGATTTTCGAAAAAAATAGCTGTACGATGTAGATTTTGTTAAACTTATTATTGTTATAACTTTTTTATTAGTTAAGATACAACTTTTTACCCAATGACCTTCTCTATTGGTAATATTTTTTGGATTAAAACTACGTTTTAACCGATGTCCTATCTCGTACCATTCTCGAGCTACAGTCGTCTCGATGCATAGCGCGTTCCGCCATCTTTGCCCCCTCCCCCCAAGTTCTCGACCACCTGAAAAGTAGGCGACATGCGTATTTTTTTATCACTACAGTCCATATTACAACTATTAGTAAAGATATTTGATATTACTTCTTTGCGACACTCACAAATTAATTCTACTTTCGGTAAAAAAACTACACGAAAAGTCCATTTTTACATATTTTATACAATAACTTGTTTATTTATAGAGATACGACCTCGGACCAATAACCATTATTGTTGTCCACATTTTTAGAATTCCAACGACGTTTTAACCGATGTTCTATCTTTTACCGTTTTCGAACTATCAGCGTTTTAACGCATAGCGCAAACCGCCATGTTTGCCCCCTCCCCCCCACCTTATCGACCACTTTTGAAATAGGCGACATACGTAATTTTGATCACCACAGTCCATATTACAATAATCAGCAATAACATTGCGTACTACTTTCATGCATGCTCAAACCCCCTCAGCTCCTGGACTATCATCAGTGAGACAATGTTAACATTGTCTCACTCTAATTACTTTGTCTCACTCCAGATTTGCAACGTGAAGCCACGAAATAGTGAGCGCGTAACATGCAGACAAGGTCGTATGCGCGCGAAATACGTTGGCAGCACTGGCTGCAGCTGGTCAGCTGTTGTACTGTTGTATTTGTCACTTCACATTAAATGTTATATTAAAAGTTCACTCCTGTGTAAAAATATGTTACGTTTCTTCACCAATTTATTTGTTTTATGGTAACTGTAGGAAAAAATATAATGTGCAACTCGAGTGCAAAGAACAATTGCCTCACTCGAGAAACCATTCCTCACTCGCCTACGGATCGTGAGTAAGGATTTCTCTCGAGTGAGTCAATTGCTAACTTTGCTCACTAGTTGCACAAATAACTATTGATTAATGTTAAGTTCTCCTCAGCCAAATTATGTAGCACTATAAACAATTTCACTCACTCATCAAAAGTTAATGAACATAATATGTACACTATACAAAAGACATATAAAAAATCATTGAGAAAAACTACAGTTCAGTAATGCCTTTTTTTACACTTAATTAGTGAAGTGTTTTGTTGGGAGTGGTGTAAAATAGCAAAAACACTGCGTCACTTAAGGTTTAAAAGCCACCGATATCTATTATAAGGCCCATAACTATCATATCAAGTACCATTTTGAAAGACATTAGCTAAAGTGATTGGAGAAAGCTTACGAATCCAACTGTTTTTTAATTTGATATATATATATAAGCACATTTTTAACTGCTGTGCTACTCTACTCACTACTTCTATGTCGTTGTTTATTGACGCGAAGTTGTTTTTCTCCTCCCCACCCAACCCGGTCCGGTCCTGTAAACATCGGTCGCGAGTTGAGGTTATGTTTATGTTTCTTCTGTCAATATAAATTCTGATACGTTAAAATCTAGTTTTATATTCTCCAAAATAACGAAGTGTAAACTATGTCGATCGTTGAACATTCTATGTTTAGTGTATTTCGTAGTGGCATCAAAGAAAGTGACCACCTTCAGTACACAACGAACCTTATAGATGTTAAAAACGGCATATTTTATTTGTTCGATGAATCTACCGGTTGTATTTTGGTAACCAGTAGTGCATCTCTAACTAGATTATTAGATGTCCCAGACAAATATCAGGTAAATATCACCTTGCTGTTGACCTAATAGCAAAATTTTACACGACTACATGTCCTTTTTAACCTTTCCTTAGAGTTAAACACTGAATCTGAAAAATAGGTTAGGTTCCTAGACTATGATGACAAACCTAGGCCTAAAACTAGTAGGTAGCCTAGGCCTATATTATGGCCGAACTTTTTGTATGAGTAGTTTTGAATGTTTTATTTTAATAGCCAAGGATGTTGTAAAAAGGTTTTCACCACATTAACTTACGATGTTTTTTAGCCAAATGTTGATTGCAGGACGAAACCGAATGCTACGTATTGCTGTTTATTCCAGCTGTCATTTTCATTTGGGGACTGAGCCGGTTTTTTCATCACTAGGGCCGAACATTGGCTGTTCTATTTATTTCATAAAAACATTATTGCATAGCCTATTAAATACACAATTCGCAGCATAGCATTGCAATAGACTTGTTGTATTGTCACCGCTGCCTAGCAACTATTTATTATTTATTTTTGTTGGTTCTTAAAAATATTTCTTCACATAACCTTAAAGTTACAGTTGTGTTGACTGTTAGTGTGCATTATTATTGTGGTGAATAGTGGTAACAGGGTATAGTGTGGTGAAAAATAGCGTTCGTACAATGGACCGAAATGGTTTTGCTGCATCTCGATCGTTTTAAGTCTCAAGCCAGAAAAATCTAATTTAGATAGGTACCGTACAAAATACCTATACTATTACTTCATGACCTACTCGGTACAATGTAGCCCAGCTGTAAGTTATAGGATCAGGAGACAATACAAGGAAACATCTAAACCGTCACCTGTTGTGAACACCTCGGCCGAATAGTTGAAGTCTCTCATCGTAGGCTATCTAGTATGATCTTAAAAACTTCAAACCAGCGTTGGCCTAAGTTCATGATGATCTAGGCCTACTTTTAATAACTAGGTGTACCGGGATGCAATTCCATGGTGATATGAAATATGGAATAGCTACTGAGTTAGATTTGTTAATGTTGTATGAATCAGTAAATAATTATCAAACAAACAACAACAAACACATATATTGACCTCTGCAGCCTATTATCTATCCCTCTAGAAGGAACCAGTTATCCTCAGCATAAAATTTACAAAGAAACCCATGAATTTAGCCTTTGTCCTGAAATCTTTGATCTGAACCTTTCACCGATTATTAATATAAAGATACTGCCACACTTCTGCCTTTGTTACCTCCATCTAAGCTACGGTACATCAAAACCAAAAACTGTATCACATTCCCATAACTTAACTTCTTTGATTTCTATCTAAAATCTGGTTAGTAAAATGTATCAGAGCTGTTGAAATTCAACATTCTCTTGATAGCAAATAATAATTAACCTAGAAAATCGTTTACTGACAGCAGCAAATCATTAAACTTATTCAACTGGGCTATTGAAGAGCGATTGTATGGCAATATCGTAGGTTTAGACTTGTAGTCACAGATTTAAATAGACCTAGGCTATTTGTAAAAATCATACCGTCAAGATCCCATGAATTTCCTAGTAGGCCTAAGCAGAAAAGTTAGGATGGATCTGGTAAAAAAAAAATAAAACACTTTATTGACCAAGTATAGACATTAATTAACCCTTTTAGTGTTATGCGACCTATATATTGTTGTGAATCTTTTTCACGAAAAGTGCTGTGGAACGAAGTGCTATGGTGCTATCACTGTTCCTGCTTATCTGAAAAGCGCTAAGATTTACATGCAGGCGCGACTTTCGATTGTGTGAGTTAAAATGGGCATATCGGTTGACTTGGAACGTTGTTTCAAAACAGTGATGGTTTCTTTCGATTCCTCATTGACCGAGGTCCAATATATCGTTCCTTAGCAATTTTAAAATGAAAATAGTAGTTATTTTTACCGATTTTTTTCTCTCGCACACTAGACTTTGACCCCGGGGCAAGCCTAGCACTTTTCGGACAAAATAAGAATGGTAGGCCTATGGTAAATAACTCTAGCATTTTTAGGAAAATCAAAAAATTCTAGCATTGTTCGGAAAATAAAAAAATTCTAGCATTGAAAAGGTGAAAAGTAGGCCTAAATTTATTTATGAATTTGAAATTCAATCAGGCGCGGCACATAAAAGTTTTTTCTCTGACATAAATTAAAGAAAAAAAATATCGTGGCAATGTAAGAACTGTTTTGTGTTTAATTGTTGAGCTTTTATATTTCCTTCCAAACTCAGATAAATCCTACTATTTTGTAGAAAACTAAGCTTAATTGTGCATTTGCGGTTGTGGAAAGCACATTGAAATAACATACGGTAGTGTGTTTACTGTAATTAGTTTTGGTATCTGATAGTTTTACCATAGCCCTACCTTGATCTCTGCTTGCGAGGGCAATAGATAGTGCTTTTAAGCTCGATTATCTAACGCAAGTTCACCAACAATCTTGCTCAAATGCTACTTTACTGTTGAATAAAATAAACAGTTCATAAAATTTATAGGCATAACAAGTTATTTTCTGAGCCACTTGTTTGTTATTGACTCAAATACTTTTGGGTGGTTTACTAGCAGTTTGTAAACTTGCCAGCCAGTAGTTAATAAAAATTTGCCCTATGTCTGAGCTATTACTCGCTACTAGCTGGCATTTAAGCGAGCTAGCTTTTTACTTATTTTCTAGCCTTGGTTAAATAGATGGTAGGCCTAGTAGAGAAACAGAATGGCTGGTATTGGTTAGAGGCTTGGGTGACCGGCACAGGGAAGGAAACAGACACGAGAGTTTTTGGTGAATGATTTTGGGAGGCTGCTTTACTAGAAAGGATACAGCTTATGGGAAAACAACACGCCACCCCACGACATTTGCAAATGTGGTGAATCCTCAAAAGAGCATTCAATTGACATTTTCTTGCTGTGGTGTTTTGTTTTGCCGTGTGTCATATCCATCCCATTCAGCGTTGCTAAAGGCACTTGGGCTAAATAGACAGGAAAGGAAACGGAAAGGACACAGACAAGAACTTTTTGGTTTAGTGCAGTACATGTTTGGTCAGGAATAGTTCCGCTACTTGTCTGCGCATACTCCCAAAAGAATTGTTCTTGGCAGTTACCGTACCTTTCTGTAGACCTCTATCACTCTAGCACCAGAATTTCTATTGTTTCTTTTTCTTTCCACATACCGTACTGTCCATCCCTTTTCCCGTCTAATAACGCTACTTAAATAGCGAATGTGGGACTAAGTTTGAAACCATAAGGGTAATCTTGTATTTAGCACACTTGCTAACCATGCAAAAATAACATTCTTACACTATAATTAGGCTAGACCTACTTGTTACTTGTAATGGAAAAAATACTGCAACTACAAGTAAGGTCCGTACCTTCCGTGGGGGGGGGGGTGGGCTGGTCTAGTGGTTAGAGCGTGGGACTTCAGTCCCTGAGGTCCTGGGTTCAAATCCCGCCAAATCATCAATTGATTTGATCTAACTGATATTGCCGCAACCCCCTTGGTCTAAGCCTGAAGTAATGTGAAAAAACAATCCAGGGCTCATGCCTAGCGTCCTAGGACAAACAAAAATCCATAGGCCTACCTTCCGGATTTCTTTCGAGGCTCTGCCAGGGTTGTTGCAAAATGAAGAAGTAAGGGTCGTACGATACCTTAGACTTGATAAAACTAAAGATTCCATTTCTATATTAAAGCTGTTGCCAATTTTTTTGCCACCATGGATGTAGTTGCATTGGGCCATCGACAGTGTTCGCTGATCTAAATTACTAAGTTAACCCAAAATTTTGAACTAAGTAAAACGAATAGAACAGCTTAAAAATTAAGCTATAGCATTTTTTCTGTCATATCAAATATTTAAGTAACAAAAACTAATGGAGAAAATAGAATCTCAGACTAGTGCTCACTGTAAATAGAATCTCAGTGTTACGTTCATTACATAAAAGAAAGTTGTGATGTCAGTATTTGGTGCATCAATCGTGAGGAAGAACGCAAACAATAACCAAATTACCAAAGCGATTCAATGTAAGAACAGTAGGCATATTCAAACCAATAAGAGTGTTTGCAAACTTATTTATTTCCAAATATTCATTAAAACTATCCCACACACAGTTCATTTACACGCAACTTAGACCTCGTAAGCCCGCAGAAAATTTCAAACGTTCTACTTTGGGTGGGGTTTCACCTCTATGGGACAATAACTCTTATTGTATGAAAAACTACGTTTCGCCTAGTATAAATTGAGTTCTGTAGGCTAATTATATTTCCGTGGTGCAAGTAATTAACTGCTACAAAAATCCATCGCCAATGACAGGCGTGAATGAAGTAAAATGCTTTGGGGGAGAAAATGTCTGTATAGAGTGGAGGAAGTTTGGAGAAGGTCACAAGTTTTTCCATATTTTGACAATGTTTGACACAGTGACTAGGATTTTAGGCCGATTGCGGTCATTCTTCAGTCGTGTTTGAGCCAGTGACCATAGGTGTGGAAATAATTCTCCACACTGATTGGAATGTGACTGAACAAAGGATTGCTGAACAGATAGTGGACGTCTCTAAAACTGTTAATTGCATGGAATAGTCCAAGTTGTTAAGCATGCTGATCAGTGATTTAGCTATCAAAATTTCCTCAATTTAAATCACTTGATTTGTTGAATTGATGGAAACTCATGAACACCCATTGATGGATCTACAAGCTAAAATGTACAATTGGCAACGTATTTCAATAGAGATTATTCCCCTCTCTACAGAAACCTAATCGCAGATCACTATTCATAGAAGAGACTCGAAATTACTTCAAATTTTTTTTTCCTATTATGACAACATATCTTCACGTGAGAGTAGGTGGAGTATTAGTATATAAATACAAAAGTATATAAATAAAAAAATACAAAGCAGCATGGGTTTCAGATTTGAGCCAGCTCGTTTGGTTACGTGACATGTGCTCGATCCAGACCTTAACTTACAGACAACTCTCGTAAAAGTTAGGTTTTTATAAACAATGTATCTGTAAGAAAATGTAATTAAATCCATGGTGTAAAGGGAAATTACCACAACATCGTCTTATGGTCATCTTAGCCATCCAAGCCATTCAATCTTTTAGAGGCAACATCTGTGCATGGAATATTCATGGGTTGCTTTGCTTGGTGGCATAATGAATTAATCATGGAGAGTAATGGTGTATTGTATGGTACCCTATTTGAAAAGTTCTAAGGTTATAGCTTCAATTTATGTCTGTTATGTGGAGTGAAATTTCTAAAATAGCTCACCATTTGTTCACTACGAGTCTGTAAAGGTTCTAAGATAAATAAATTGAAAAATATGTAAAAAAATAATGTGAAACAACTCTAAATTTTTGATAGTTACTATATTACTGCCTGTTAAGGTATACAAATCTTTGTTTGAAAATTGAGCTTACAATAAAACACTGGTCCTAAAGTAATGATTTATCGATGCATTGCGCAAGAGTTGTTTTTTAAGCAAGGGCAGTTTTTGTGTACACCTGGATAGTTCACATGCACGCCCCAACGAGGCTTCTAACTGCTTACTGGCATCATTTGGGAACAGAATAGAACTATTTTCAACTCCTGTAGCTGATGTACGCTTTGCTGCGTGTTCAAACACTTTTTAAAATGATTGAATATTCCACCGCATGCAAGATAAATTTAGTGATACCTTTAGTTAAAACTAAAAAAAAAACATATACGATGCCGACCTTCATGGAAAGATGACTGACGGCCATGGCCCTAATGCAATGAGTGAGGGTACACTGCAGAAATGGGTTGGGGAGTTTTTAAATTTCTGCGAAAATATCCTTGAAAAAAATTGTGTGTTCAGTGGGTACCCTTACAGAAGACCACAAAAGAAAAAAATAGGGTTTCACTGACATTTTTAACTCTTTAACCCATTTCCCCAGTTAAAGGTCCTTTGTCTAAGTCGCATCTGTTGCGTCCGTCGCTGAAAAATAGACACTGGCGATGGACCCTCAGTGACTGCTAAGCATTGATTTCAATGGACACGTTGTCCAAGAAGTGCTTGAGATGCTGAGCGTCTGACGCAGGACACTGCTCCGGGAGCAGACGAGATTGCTGCTAGCCAGGGGCGTCTATTGCTGTGTGTTGTGTCTGTGTTCTCCCGTGCTCACAAGGTTTGATGTCTTTTTGCAAGAATAGTGCAAAGTTGTTTTCCTCTTCCGACGAAGATGAAACGTTGATTGAAGCAGTGTCTGTCAATCTAGCGTTATACCACTTACGGAATACCGTCTACAAAAACTAAATTGGACAGACAACATTTGGGTGGTAGCAGCTGTAGATGTTGGAAGGCCAGGTCCTCTGAAAGTCTAAACAATTAACAAAACAGCCTCTTGTCTGCGTTCAAATGGTTTTGTCTAAGCATTTTAAAAATCTCTCTCAGTTATATTTGTGAAAACACTGAGTACACAATCCAGGTTTACTTACAATATCCAGAATTTCCGTGTCTTTTATATTTCTTCCATCAACAGGATCATCAACAGTTTTTTCTCAACATATATAATGATAGAAATAAATAAACTACAGTTTAACACAGTCAGCAACCAACTGTTAAACTTTATACTGTAGACACTTTCATGGACGATAGTCTCTAAAGTGGTCAACCCCCAGCCATCATCGTCCAGCGATCCC
>NW_026542600.1:55220731-55246260 GCF_028750875.1 Macrosteles quadrilineatus
TGATTGATTTGGTACTCGTCCCCATAAATATAACACTGTTGAAATATATCCAAACGTGATAAGAACTATTTAAAGTAATTAGAATATGAAGATATTAATTTAATATCCGCTTCGTATGCTACAAATTGTATGCTGCACACCTAATTTACATAAAAGTTGATGAACATATTATGATTAGTGATCATAACTTTAAACGCTACACCATTAAGTGACGTGATACAAAGTTATGTCTTTATAAAGTGAGTAATTAATAAGTAAAATATGTCATAAAACGTAACACAACAACGATGAAGTTTTAACATCGATAATGCTATCAGAGTTTATAGACAGTAACATCATTACAGGCAGAACCAATGAAGATGTATGGCTCAATAATGACAACAATATCGCACAGCAGAAAGTAATGTCGGTTTGTGAAATTGATGTGGGCTTTAACAGTTTCTTGGCTGCTTCTAGGGAATACTGCAACGTTGGAACACTGAAAGCCACTTAAACTCATCGAATAATCTGTATGATGTCGTATTACAATGTACAATAGTGTTTGACTACTTGAATGGGCGCTTTGTTCTGGTTCTTTGGTGAATCTTTGAAAACATTTGTTAAGATATATACTACGGTAAAATTATGCAAAATATAATTTACCGGTACAGTTCTTTTCAGCCATACAAATATACCGTGTAAAACTTACAGATTTCCAGAAATAATTTTTATTAATAGTTTTAGAGCAATGGAAGTGGAAGAATATTAACTGTAAACGAATACTAACGGAAAGTAACTGCATTAACTTAACATAAAATAAAAAAGTTGATTCCATATTTCTAAATCGTCTTATTCGAACATAAATAAAAACAAATCAATAAAAAATCAAGCGTTTCGTGTTATTTTCAAAACAAATAAAAGATATCGCAGGATAGACTTGGAGAAAGAGAAGCAAACAAGTAGATAAGATGGAACGGAAGGACAATAAAAATGTGTTGGGTATTGGTGTGTTTTTGTGTTGGTGTCGCTATCAGCTCAGAATGTACTCGGGGGAGCCCGGGGGCGCTACGGCCCCCCTACAGCCCCCCACAGACTCCGTCGTCCGTCGCGAGTTCATCAATATTGACAACTTATTCACGACTAGAGAATGGCAAATATTTCTCATATCAGACAAATTGTTTTGTCGTGCGCGTCTCTCCCCGGCGTCCCGATCGACTAAATATTTCAGAAGTCGCGGCAAATAACTGGATATATCTTTACATGTTACCCAGAGGTATTGTATCCTGCAGACATTTACATGTTGATACGTTTGTGAGCTGGCTTGTAGAGGGTTGTTTTGTAAAGCGTTCAAAGGAGTGCTTGGAGTTGACAAAATAAAGTTAGGGAGAATAATACGAGGAGGTTATGTTTTGGTTATGGTAAATAAAATCTTGTTTTTAGTGACCAGTTAACCATTTAAAAATAATGATCATATTTTGATTACGTTAACGGTACATATTTTAAGGCTGAACAATAACTTTTTAACAAAATTACCCAAGCTGAATGATTTAAGTTACCTTGCCAGATCGAGTGATAATTTATTTACAATACAATAGTTTCTGACTTCTGGAGCCCATCATCAGTTGTGACTAAACATCAATTAGGTCATATATCCGTTTTTTTAGATCCATACCATTGTAGAACACATATAACAGAAACACACGACAAATTACGATAAACGAATGTATTACTGAAAAACTTGACATTGTTATCACGGGGGTCTCGTGAACCAAAGCTCATAAAACCATGAGAAAAATTTAAAAAAATCCAAAGAAACAGAATGTTGTATGATGAAACATACTACCTGCCCTATGGTGAAAATATGTAAGAATTATCAACCCTTGAGTCTATCTGAGTCTTGAGGTTTATCTGAAAGTTCCTCGACAGTTCTACAGTTAAGTCTGTAATCGAGATCAAACATATTTTATGATAGTCTCTAATATGAGTATCCCCTTTTTAAACGACAGGTGTAAAAGTAGGTATAGAGTAATTAAACAGTTATTAGGATATTGTGTTTGATTTCCCAAATTACATAATTTAATCATCACACCATGGAGTGACTCGTATTAAAACATTTCGTGGCAAAAGCAACACACGCAAGCAGTAGACAGTATCGGAATCCTCTAATAGAAGGGGATGAAAGAGCTGCTCGGGAGAGTGCAGAAGACCATTGGACTATTTGGAGGAGCTTGGCTATAAAAGTCGCAGCCCCAGTTTTCATTACAAGTTGATTGATTCAGTTTGGGGTTGGGTTTGTGAGGGGGGGGGGGGTTGGTCAGAGGGGGTTGTGGTCACTCCTGTAATGCCACAGTAAAGACGACCCTGCTCCTTCAATCCATCCATAACAATTTGGCCGGTGCGAAGTACCACAATAGGTCTGCCCAAATGTCCCTTAATCGCGGTAGTTGCGTGTAGAAAAGAGGTTTCGAGCAAATCATTGGAAATTCGATGTTATTGAATTGTTATTTTTGAGTTAGGCTTATTTATTTGTTTCTTTGTTTTTCCAACGGCCTACACCAGTTAAGGTAACTCAACATAACATGTATCAAGATGCATTGAAATAAACTACTTTCGGACTCGCCACAATGAAACATAATAACAAAACAAGATAACATTAGGTCGCTAAGTACAAACGATTATCAAAAATTTACATTTGAAGGGCAGCTTACTACAGTGAAACTGAGTTTCCATCGACAAAACTGTGTTGAATATAAATCGAAAGGGCAGATATTGTTATTTTAATGCTAGATTTTACTCTAAGATTAAAGCAAGTATTTCATGCTGAAGACTCATTTTATTTTGCTGAATGCTTAATAATTTCATAATGCAATAAGAAACAGCCTCTGGGTCTAGATTCGATCTCAGCCGGGATCGAAACGGCAATCTTATGGATAAACTATTAAAACCACTCGGATGCTCACACAAATGTATTATTCTTGGTACTCCTAATTTGCTTTATTTTAATTTTAATGTCGAACCCCTTGAAATATTTCGTTCAGCAAATGTTGTTAACCAGAGTCACGTGCAAAGAATGTGCAATCAATAAAGGCTAAAAGCTTTACGTTGGTGTTCTAAACAACTACTTAGAAAGTGTTTACATAAATAAAGTAATGGCAAGTTATGTTTCTTTTATTGTATGATATACTAGTAGGCTAATTATCAATATATAATATATAATTATCCCAGTATGTCCATCAGGATATACTAGTAGGCTAATACAAGTTGATTGGGGTTTACCTTATAGTTCGGTAAGACTGAAATTATTTTGATATTTTTGCGCTAAATTCGAAACAAATTAGATTATTTGTTCCGTTTTATTCAATCTAGTGCAGTAAACAAATATATACTACCATATAGAATGCGTCACTAGCCCAGTGACTATTGTTTTGGACTACGGTGCGATAGGTACGCGTTTGATCCCTGGCAAATCCATAAAAATCCTGATGAGTTTAGACTACTTTCTCTTATAATATTTTGTGGCATATTTTATACGGAAAGTATATAAACTAGGTCTAATAGCACATAAAACATATATTTATGATCATACTGTTAAATCACAAGATGATCGATTCCGATTGTTCACTCAATTCATCATCAGACCCTAGAAATACCGAGGGATATTTCATACAAAATGCTACTGACTTGGACACTAACAAATAATTCTAGTGAATATTACAACCACCATTTAAGCAAAAAAATACTACATTTTATTTTGTTTTTCCAGATTCTAATAAAACCCAGACAACGAAGATAGGGGATGGAAAGAGAAACCGGGATTACTCAGTTAAGTTTAGTGCGAAGTGTGTTACTCTTTAAATCGAGGGAGGGGTCAATCCAGGACTAATCCTTCGACTCAGGACAGACGAATATGTACACCAGTAATCCTGGATCCTGGTCGTCATTATAATCCAAGAGTGCTCCCAGGCTTAGGTCTGATCCATCTCCTGACCTTGTACTCAATAAAGACGCTACATAATTAAGAGCGTACATTGGTACTAGAGAGTAGAATAACTTTGATGAAATAGATAAATGGATAGATGAAATAATTGTCTACTCTTTAAAACAACTCCTGATATTTTTGTTGTTAAACTGTCTAAAACAATTTAAATAACCATAAAACAAAACAATCCATCGAAAGTTACCATCCACGTACTTGGTGGTGGTCGTTATCCATTAACGTTATTTAATAAATTTATAAACGAATATATTTATACAATATTAAAAAAATATACAATACTCGAATGTGTAATAATAACTCTTGTATTGATTATACTAGATTGATTATCGATTATGTGTAGATTGAATTGTTTTTTAGCTACACTTTGGACTGAAACTCTAGTAGAGTACATTGTTTTGGGAGGGCATAATCCTCACTAAACTAAATGCTCACTATCCAATAAAATTACCTAAATAGCCTAACCAAAATTTTTTATTAATTTTTGTAGGAAATAAAATCTTGCTTAGCACTTCATTTAGACTAGGTCGAACTAGTTATACCTGTTTCGAGAAAAAGGATTTAAACTCAAACAGATTATTAAAGGAATTTGTCTAGTAGTACTTAAAATGTATTTTTCTATCCAACTGAAAGACGGACAGGACTGCAAATACATGTAACATATGATATGGTAATAGATTTTAACTGCAAAGTTGTAGTTTTTCTTACCCAACTGTGTCCCATCTATTCGAAATTAATCCCTTCTTTATATTACTACTGCATTTACCATATTTTCCATACATTTCACATAAACCAAATGTAATAATACGTATGTTTACCATATCTTTATGTTTATAGCGTAATTTTGTCATGTTATTAATTTTTCATTGGAGATCTATCAAACCAATAACAGGCATCCTGCAGACGAATAAAAAACACTGACATAACCATCTACTTATTGTCATGTAATTCAGTTGTTTACTGCGTTGTTTAAAAAGTTTACTATAGGCCTACACTATTATACATTGAATTTAATTAATACTGTACAGTTTTAAATGTTTAACAGTTTCCACTGTTGTTCTTTTGTTGTGATTTTAATGATTGCATTAATTTCCTATTTTTCTTGTCCTGTTAACTTCATCAATATTCTATTGGGTTATTGTAAATACTTTTGGTTTTTGAGTACTATTTATTTATTTTTTCGGAACGATATTTAAAAAAATCACTATTTGATTGTAAAAAGGGGTTTTCATCAATAAATCACACCAATATGTTGCCAACTTAGTGGTTAGTGTCTTGGACATCACAGTGAGGTGAAAGTTTTCAATCCACGTCATATCTGCAAATATTTGATGGGTTTGACCCTTTTAAAACGCCATTTACATGTACACTGAAAAGGTTAAATAAAAAAGAATTACATAATCGTATCTCAAAGTCTGGGAGAGCATGACGTAGGTCTTAATAAGGTTCTTCCAGTCCTGTGTGATGTTAGAAGGACAGTCTATTACTGGGAGACTGACCACCTAATCCCAATAGGCAGCCGATAAGGGTAAGGCCAGGGACTAACCTTATTTTGATAATCCCCACCAAAACCACCACTTTGATTCAGATCCACTTAATGCCCCTAGTTCGCCTTTAATTATCCCACCCCTATCGATCGGTTGACCGCTCGCTGTATTTACTGAATAGAGATACCATTTCTTAACCTATATTATTATTTGAAATCGGTTATCACTTTTTACCATTTATGAGAAAATATATTTATATGTGATGACAATTTTTCGGATTAAACACTGATTAAAAGCATTAAACCAAGCCTTTTAAGTTTTTTGGGGGAATAAATCATTGTTTAACTTTTAAATTCCGCTTTTTGTTACTAAACTCGTAGTAGCTATATGATTTAGTATTTAAATCATATTTAAATACCCCGTTAATTGTATATTGTCGATGGTTCCAAACAGAAACATTAATATATAACATTTGTGATTTTGGGATTGTAACATAGGACCATAAAAAACGTTTCTAAAAATCGTGACAGTTTTGTATAACTTGCTAAATGGAATGTAATACATTTCATAATTCCAAGCTTTTTGACTGTTTTCATTTCAAATCACACGAGGAATTCTGCAAATATCTTCAAGCATAATTATGTCCACTTTTGTAGACGTGGTAAAATGGTTAAGTTTTGACACTAACACGCATATATATATAATAAGGTTGTGCAACATTTTTGGAATTGCCAGAGGAGGTCAAGCGAGTTTTTGTATTGTGGTTTAGTACAGTAAATTCAATTCTACAATTATAAAAATAAATTTATGTTGTCCATTGTTAAGACGTTAAGTCGTCTTGACTACTGACGAGCGACTGAAGATTTATACAAAAGTAAGTAGCCGCAAAAACATATTTATCCCCAAACAAATTAAAACACATTTGCATAATCACTCATTAAAATCGACTACTCTCGCAGAGAAAGATCGGAGATTAGCAAAACCGAGTCGAAAATCGGTGGCGGGAACATATCAACGATCACAGGGTGAGCACTTGAGTCGCCTTTGATCACTGATTCTAGAAATAATTACAATCAGATTCGAAGCTAAAAGAAGAGCATTCGGGGGATTCTACGACGCGTGAGGCGCGGGGTACAAAGGCGACTGGTGGCGTTGTGGCGTAGTGGCGTGGTGGTGTGGTGGTGACGGTGGCGTAGTGACATAGGCGGCGGCGTTTGCGATCGCAAACACCTCAATTAATTTCTTCCTCTCCGTATAACATGTATGGCGTTTACCGAATCGATTTCTTTTACCTTTTACCGCTCCTTTTTTCCAACCATTCACCGCTGCAGCTTTCGTCGCTTAATTACTGCACCGACTTTGGTGGGAGATTATTCGTGGCGTATCTCCCGGGCTGGCGATCGCTCGACCGTGATCGAGTCGCAATCTTCCGTAAACGCTCAGTGTATTATAGCTTATATCAAAGAGTGAGAAGAGGTTTTTAATTAATCTTGGAAGAAGCTCTTGTGAACTCATTGCTATTACTAGATATCTTGATTTGATATAGTTATATGGAAGGCCAATTTTATAAGTATATAGGTGTGGCAATTTTACGGATACAATTTTGAAAGGACGTTTTAACTAACTTATATTTAAATGAATTCGCAAACCAATATGTGAAAAATTTGGTGATGATATTAAAGTAGAGAGGATTTTGTCCAAAATCAACTGGGTCAAAAATTATGAAATATTTAAACGATTATTTTCCTTATATTAATGGTTCAAACTAATATTGTGACTATGTCAACTATTTTAAATATTAAATTTCTTAGCATTAAAAACCCACTACACTTTTAAATACTTTTTTTTCTGTTTCAACAATTAGTTCTGTACCATTTAGGTTATAGTACTGTTGTGTTTAACCTCATTAAAAATACCAAAACTGAAGTCAAACACAACTATTATCACAGAAAATACTGCCTATGCTTTAATTTAAAATGAATCGTGAACCACCACTATGTCCCTCACTTATCAATAATGATAATTTGATCTAATGATAAGCCTAACATGAACCATTTATGTTTATCTGACAGTAAATAAAATATTGCCAAAATGTTTCAAAAATAATAGGACACATTGCATGTTGTGGTAGAAGTGCGCTGTCTGTGAAACTTGACATTGCGACCGCTCGGCCCTTAGAAATGTGTCGTTAATTAATAGCCCAATGACAAATGTACACTCCAGTCAAATTCGAACCCTCTCAAATACCTAACGACGTTCATTGTGCTCAGACGCTGCCCTTTTCATCGTAAGGGTCCAATTTCGTATCCGACAAATATCAAGTCCTTGAAAAGAGTGAAAATTGAATCTTATTATACTGGAATTGAATTACAATTATACTTATTTTTGATTTCATAGTATAGATTAAATATTTAATAGGCTTGCCATTGAAATATGTATAATTGTAATACTTTACTATAAATACACGATTTTGGTTTTAAAATGTTGCGATTCTCCAAGTTATAATGATAAAATCATCATCTCTGTAGTGATGAATATTGATAATGTTATTAATATTATTATATCCAAAACACAATACCACAGTTTTAACATTATGTTGCTTTATAATTGTTTACTTATCTGAAAAAAATACACTGGATAAAACAAATTACAAAATATAAAGTGCAATAATTAAGTCAATTATTATTTCAATTTCTACCATTCTATAATAGTAGTTTAGCATACTTATCCATTATCATGTATCGCTTTGCATCAAATTTTAATTTTCTTAAATTTAGCTTTCATAAGAGTTTTACCGATAGCTTGTTCTCCAAGTATTTTCAAACCATTTTAAGTACTTTTTAAATGCATAATAAATATTATAATTGAGAATTTTTTTTTAATTCGTGATTTATTGTGTACACACTGCAACTATCAACACCAACAACACTCTATAAGTTCCCACAACATGTTTAGGGTTGAACATGGAAGTGAAGACGCAGCCACCGTACCAATTGGCCAGTAATAAACAATAATTTGGTGTCCGATAGTCGATGTTGATGACCGGGGGCCGGAGCCGGTGGCAACAGTAACACAACGTAACCGAGGGGGCTGGAGAATAGGCCATAACGCTTTATTGGGGCCGCAATCTCGCGAGGACCACATTACTTCTCATTAGGCCCATAACGATGTCGGCACACCCACTCTCACTTTGAAGATTTATAATAAAAAAGACTTTGGCTCGGACCGAGTATCGGACATAACTTTCAATATTGCCCAGACATCAATGGCAACTCCGGCGTGATCCGTGATGTGTTGAGGCCAGTAAATGCTGCGGAGAGCTCGTAACCCGGCTATTACAGCAATACCATTAAATCCGGCACGAATGACCATCAAATGGACGAAAGGTGCAATCTGTATCGTAATAAAAGAGAATTTCGATCACAATTAGTTATTTGATTGAAGAGTTTGTAAGGCTATATAAATTGTTTATTGATTACTTGGTATATTTAGGAGGACAAAGTTAGCAAGTTGAATATCTTGCACACTGTATGAAGGTAGGGAAAATGTTAGAAATTGTACAAATCCCAAGACATTTCGAAGTACTAAAATACATATGGATGTAATAGATTATAAAATATACCAAAAATAAGTAAAATGTAAACTTAGGGGATAGCAATGAAAACCTCTTAAACAAAACCCTAAGGAATAATATTTCAAGTTTAGTACATCAGAGACATTTAGGCTGTATCCAGTGAATCAGTTAGTGATACAAAATTAACCGGCTCGGGCCATTTCAATAAACATTTATAGCTCTTTATAATCTTAAAAGTTTTTTATTTTCATAGCCGTATTTACACTTTGTATGGTTAGTTAAGAATTATTAGTTTTTAGGCAAGTAAAGTTAGAAGATTTGTTAATTTAGATGCATTTAAACACATGTTAAGCAGTTACACAGCACTGTTACGATTTTAGTGTGCCACTGTTACATGATAATTAGACGTTGGGATCTATTAAAAAAAAATAATAATTCCAAGCTGTTAACACGGTGGGACGTTGTACAGTATAGTATGTCTGTGACATTCCTTTTGGTTAACAGCTGTATATTAAGCAACGGTTTGGATTTCAAATAAATATGACTGTCATAAACTATTTTCAAGAATTTAACAGAATGATTTGTTCAATTTGATATTTATTACACAAGATCGTGTCTATAATTTGTTTGATAAATAAACTCAAACGCCTATATATTTAACTACATATATTCAAGAATTTTTTTTTAATTTTGTAGTTAACTACTCGTAAAATTTGATGTTACTAGCTGTCAAATCGTATTTTTAGGTAGGGGCCTACATTCCATATTGTGTGGAATATATTGTTATGTCTTGTGACTCGATGGACGGATTTTATTATTACAGAAATGTATAATACAGAAAGATAAGGACGCAAAGTATATTTCTTGTATCAACCAGTTAGTTATGGTTTTGGTAGAAGTGCGTGAGTTCTGTTTGAACTTTAGGGTGTGGGTAGGCGCAAATATTGTGCGCCGTGTATCCAATATAGCCGGACCAACGCCCGATGGCTAAGGACACTATATTGTCAGTAATTGGGTCATTTCGGTGGGGGGAGGTTTTATAGGCATCTTCACTGCTCGCACTTACCCAGCTTGATCAATATTGGCTACTTCGGCCTTTTATTTGTTAAGTTATTTCAAAATGAAGAGCGTTCGGTTATATTTTGTACCAAAATAATAAAAGTACCATAAGACTGGGTTTTAACGGTTAATATAAAAAATTACATTGGTAATATGTATATAAAGTTTGCACTTGAGTGTAAATGAAACGTTGTTTATCTTGTTGGTATTTCAGTGTTAATAATTATTAAGGACAGCTGACCTGATTGGATTATTGGTGGATACTGCATTTGCAATACGTACGCAGTTGTATTAACTTGATCTTTTATGAGCTGTATATTGTAGTATGATGTAAAATAGTTTATTACGTTTCCCAAAAGTGTGTCAAATTTCGCTAGTTTTCCAACTGTGGCTTCACCTATGTCATTAAAATTGAGTTCGTGTTGAAATGAGTCACTTAAGGTCATTGCGATTATATATACTATTTTACTACTAGCTTTTATGTGATTGTTTCTGAAAAGAATTGCTTCCATTACGAATATCTATTTTTTTCTCTTTCTTTTAACATTCTAGTATTTTTCAAATAAACCAATTTTATATTAACATTTTATTTCAAAATACCTACATTTGAAACCCTCTGTATATTATGCATGTTTCTCTGCACTTTATTTGTGCTTTATACTGATGACTTCAAAGACATTCCTCAGCATTTTAAATAAAAAAGAATTACGATATTTGGATGGATCACAATGTTTTGATCCACCTTCTGCCGCAATTTGTAGTTAAGAGTGGTATAAAAGCGACTAGGACATTAAGGATCTAAGAACTTAAGGATCAGAGCGATCGTTACCGACGGCTCCCATTACTGGATAACGATAACGATGCCCATTAAATATCGGATCGGTTACAGCAATGTATCGTAAAGATTTGTGTCTACACCTTGGTGCCTCCGAAGCCATTGATATTAGCCTAGTAAACAATCTGGGCCTTAATGTACCACCTTAACTGCCCCCGTGTGTTCTTGAATTACTTCAGTCTTCGTTCAACTATTTTAGAGCCTAGCGATTAAAATTTTTGTATGGATTTGCATAGTTTGTGTGTGGAGCCTTAGGTAGTAGGGCCACACATTCCATTTTCATGACAACATTATAGCCAGTTTTAAAATAAAATTAACGTGGTTGACTTTAGTCATTTAAATTAATGATTTCTGTCGAACACGCTTACTTTTTAACCAAACCAAACTGAGGGGCTTAATGTATTGTAAATTTTAGTATATTTTATTTCAAATAAACTATAACAGTAACGACAACTAGTGGAGAGAATGTAGTTTAAGGATTTAACATTTAATAATTTAAGGGTTACATAATACTGTGATTGGCCAATTTAGCTATAACCTTTTTATACAAATATTGCTATAGCTGATCCAAAAGTTATTGGGAGAACATTTGTAACACGATTACCTTTATATATCATGTAGCCACGACTCTTTAATTTGCAATGATTAAAACATATTATTCCCAATACAGCATATGGTACAAATAAATGCTCAATAAACATTTTACCATGTTTCTAACCCGTTACTGTTGAACTCATAAACAGTATCGAATACATTTGGAATAAGCACATCGTTTAATTTTTGTCGAACTTATAATGTAAGAACTTATACATGGAAGTTACATCCGTACAAAATATTTATATTTTTTTCCAAGTTGGTTTTCACCATTTTTTTGCTCTTGAATCATTGTGAAATGTCGTCTCTGTCATTCTTTATTAAATGTGTTGCAGTTGTCATAGGTTGGTTAAAAATCATCTAAGCCTAAATCCATTATTTACCTATAAACTGATTATTTCGTGCCTTTTTTGTTTTATTACTTGTGTTGGTTTTACTATAACTTCTGTGGGTGTATTTTCATAATTTGTTTGTTGTATCTCCTTATTTGTTTGTTAATTGTACTTGATATGATTAAGAAAAGACAATGTTTGGCCGCAAATACCTGCATATCTAAGTTCCATGTACTGGATCGGACAAAAATTTCATCCTTACAGTTTGACATCAAATACTCTATCTAATAAGATATTCAAAATTTAATTATAACATTAGAAACTTTAGGGAGACTGTTCGAGATTTTTTAATACTACTTGTTTGAAATCCTGGTGTACAGTAAATGTTCTCTATGCTATACCATTGTAATTCAGCGGTCTAGACCCACCTCATATTCTCTCCACCAACAAAGAAAAATATGTTATAATCATTATTTTATTGTAATATGTTTGCCACTGAAAGCCATATAAGGTTAATTGTCATAACCAGCATCTTAAATTCACAATAAAAATACATCGAGTGACGTTTGGTAATGCAATTCCCGATTAATGGAAATATCAGGATTATTTTCAAATCAGGGACTTTAATTTTAAAGTAAGGCCCTACCTACCAAGCAGTTGAATTTTCACATTTTAAAACTCTAGGCGAAATGGCAAAATATTTGTACCAGAATCTTCAGGACAGAGTCCTCATTATAAGCAGCCGTGCCCTTATTTATACAATATAAACACCGTTTGGTTAAAATATTAACAGTTTGCTTTCATTGAATCCTTCAAATCCGAGCCACTAAATTATGTAAATTAGATGAAAATATATTGTTTATACTAATTTCTCTCAACGAGTGAGGGCCAAACAGCAATTTGTCAGTGCCTGCCTAGAGGGTGCTGCAAACTGCAGTACACTTTAGTTGTGGGCGATCCTTCCATAGACGGCACTGGATGTTGGTCTGATCGTTTTGTCATTTGATGTTGTCCCTCGTACAGTTTTGTCTGCATATTGCGTAGGATCATGAATCTTTTGGGGGTTTATAAGTTTTGTTTCCTAAGAAAGCCCAATCGTTTTTTTCTAAATTTCCAAGAGTCACAGTTTCAAGAGACAATTTCAAGAGACAATTTGCGCTTTTTACTTCAGGTCCTAGTACATCTACAAAACTGATCAAGATTAAATTCTTGAGAATGTCTTAGCCGAACATAATTGCAAATAAACAAACAAACGTTAAACCCAGTTTTGTGTACATTGGATACATCCTACGTTTTGTAAAGACTATATTGTTTAATTGGTAGAGTAGATAATTTATTCCCTGGTGATTATAGAAACTGCGTGATGTAATCCATCGTATTACAGGAACTATTTTTCTGAGGTAGGAACTATAATCGCATGTTTTTGATTGAAACTGAAGATGACCGGTGAAATCGATAATCAATTAAAATCTCTGTAGATTTGTATTTACAGTGTTGTAAATGTTTTTAGTATAAGTATGGATACATTCAATTTTTTGAAGGCTCATTTGATAATAGCTCCGATATGTAAATATGGTCTCGAGTGAAAAAGCTACTAAAAAAATTTATATTCAATACACAAACTCATGACAAAATGATATAAATCAACCAACAGCCATATTGATTGTGTTATAAAATATATATATACACATTTTACCAAGATAGCTGTTAACATTATTTATTGAATACAAATGTAAACCTTAGTGCAACACTACATGGCAATAATAAATCATCTATTAGCTTATTTCCTCTATAAATATAAAATTACCTACTTGTGTTTTTTACTTTATACTACATTTAAACATTCGATCTCCACATGGTTTTGACTCGTTTGTACTTTCACTCAACAAGTGAGTCCCTGATATTTATTTCAGTTAATAGTTTGAAAAAGTTTTTTAAAGTCTTAATGTGACACAACCAGTGTAAGGCAAACACTGGAAGATATACAGTATGTCAATGTATACTGTTACACAATACAGCTTAAAACTTACTAAAACGGACAAGTTATACGATATTTATTTATACATTGGACTCAAAACTATTACGGTTTTATACAATGTATTAAGCAGTAGATTAAGATATTAAATAACTTCTTGATCAGCATTGTACGTGTTATTAAATTTACGGAAAGTAAATAAAAGAAACGTCTTATAACACTTAAAACATATATTTACGCTTATACTGTTACTCACAAGACGGTAAATATAAAAAAAAGATGGTAAGTGGTGATCGATTTCGATTGGACACTCCAATCATCATCAGACCCAATAGGCGAATGACAAGAATCTCAAGATTCAAGATTCTTGTCATTCGCCTATTGGGTCTGATGATGATTGGAGTGTCCAATCGAAATCGATCACCACTTACCATCTTTTTTGTATATTTACCGTCTTGTGAGTAACAGTATAAGCGTAAATATATGTTTTAAGTGTTATAAGACGTTTCTTTTATTTACTTTCCATTAAGATATTGTCATGAATAACAGTGCATATACATAATTAATTATAAAATCATAAATTGTATCCATCCCACATAGTATTAGCGAATTTAATGGTATATAGTGGCTATTACCGTAGTCTTACTAATAACTAAGCCCAAACCTATTTGCACCTTTTGTTAGCAGTATAACTATTGTTAAAATGCTTGGATATTGATTGAATTCTAAACACACGAGTCATAACATAAAAGCAACATATTTATTACAATGAGTTAGTTTACTACGTACTACGTCCAACCATGGAAGGAAGGGGGTTCCATGTCCCAGAGTTACGTTGCTGGGTGATTTCATTCACGACGTTGAACATTATCAATACTTTTCATAATTTGTCGGTTCAGCTTAAAAATAAAAACAATTAGTATATTTTATCACATGGTATTCTCATTGAGGTTAAGGCAATTAGATGTAGGTTGCTGATTCATGTGTTTAGATGTCTATAATGATTGGCAATTTTCTTTATTTAATTCTAAGCTTTTAAATTAATCCAGTGCCAATTTCGTAATAATCAACTAAACCTTAGTCCTAGTTAAAAATATATTATATATATTATAAATGAATGTAATATAAATGTAATGTAAATACATTATTTACCTCATATACAAGCTTGCTGTAACAAGAGTATTCAGTTTATATATTCTTTGTCACATTGAACAGGCCTACTATCTTCACCCTTGAGGGAACGAGCTGGCGTAGTGGTTAGAGTGCGGGACTTCAGTCCCTGAGGTCCCGGGTTCGATCCCCGCGATGTCACCAATGGATTTCATCCAAGTGATAATGCCGCAACCCCTAGTAATGTAAAAAAATTATGCCTGCAGTAATGTGAAAAACAATCCCAGGCTCGTGCCTAGCGTCCTAGGACAAAAAAAAAATTTTATCACCCTGAATTTAAATGATCTTTTTAATGGAATGTCTATACTTTTTATATCCCTGTAGAACTGTAATCATATCAAACCATATCACAATATCAAAGTTTTGTTATCAGTAAAGGAAACGAAACTTTGATATTACATCCACATTCATCAATCACAAACCGTAATCATCAGGGATATTTTGCCATCCCAGCAATGCATTTCATATTCATGCGATATCTCAACATACGAAATGATTCCAAATGACAATATCAAGACGCCACGACGCCCGTCGTTGCGGCGGCTTAGACATTTTTGCGATATATTTAACAATAATAGCGGAGGGATATTGCATTAGCATCGGCGATGGGCGAGTCGGGGTCGAGACAGCACGAATGAAATTTGAATCTTTATCGATCTAAGTGACAGCTCGCATCCCGGCGATAATGAAATTCCAACACGTTTTCATTTTCTCCGGGTTCGTCGGAAAAATGTTATTCGAAGGGATTTTTTTGCTAGGATTCGGGCCGGTGTCGGTAGTGGCGCCGCAGCGGGATTGCGTCTGAAGCTGATTATAGAGCCAGTCCCTTAATCAACCACTCACTCTTTACAAGCGTTCGTCATTTTAATAATAAGTAATTTCTCCACTACTATCCGGTAGCGGTGTAGCGGGATAGCGTTGCGCGATGCGGGATCATTTTCCTCTCGTCCGTGCCTCTCGTTGATCGGTTTTGTTCGTTTTCGTTCCCGCTCCTCCCGCATATTACTTTTGTCGCCCCCGCCCCGCGCAATCGGCAGCTACATGTTATTACCTAAAGGTATTAATTCGAGACTCGTGACCCTTGTGGTTGTCTGACGTCTTGAACGCGGCAGAGCGGTGGCGGGGATGCGGCGAAAATGGAGGGAGCTTAGGGAACGGAAGGAAGCTTATAAAACTATAGAGGAGGTTTTAGAGACAGCAGAAGCTTTGGTAGTGGACACGAAAACCTAGGAGTCAGTGCTTGAAACAACCGAGAGAGTTTATAAGACAGTAGATTAAGCTTTGGAAACACGGGAGAATTCGATGGCTGTTGGTTAAAGCTTCGGAATCGTTGGAGAATGCTTATTGACGACGATTTGGAAATGTGGTTAAATTCTATGCGATAATTTAACCATTACAATACTTTACACACACAAAAAAAAAACATCTCTTCTTCAAATAGCCCCTCACACATATAAATTTTGGTGAAATAAACTTTACTAAGATAACTAAATTTGGTTCTTGAGATGTGCAAGTTGACAAATTAAGTACAATATTTATTTATACTTTCAAAATTCATGTATCATTGGGTTTTAACAACGTCGGAAGGGGTTGGTGTTTTTTTTAAAATCTTACTCCTCTGTATATTTACTTAATAGTTTTTTAAAACCTATAAAATTACAACAGTCCTATAGTTATAGTATGCCATATGTGTAGGAAATTTATTTAATCGTATGCAACCAATTCAGATGGTATGGTATTGCAAAAAATAGCAAGTTGGTTTTATTTTATACAGTATAATTAATTATTCTTAACATCGTAGTAGGATCGTATCAAGGAATTTGCACTTTGGACTATTCATGGGGTAGGATTTAGTTTTACATTAGGTTTTGAGATTTTGTTTTCTTAAATCTTACTTCTATCTAAGGATCTAGATTATTAAGAAAGTGTTTTTAAATAAAACGCAAACTTACATATCCAAATTAAAATTCGTATTGCAATCCATTCTACATACCGCATTATCATTCGAATTGTTACTTTAATATACCCGTTAGTTCTTTATTTGAAAGTATCTCTGTATATAATCACCCAACCACGAGGAAAAGTGATTAATAAACAATCAAGAAATATGAGACGGCGTGTGTGAGTATCAAACAAAAAGTGAGGGAGTGAATACAGGGGATTGTGTTTAATTACAAGGATTTCATTAGAGGAATCACGTCGGACTTTCTTCAAATAATACTCAACTTGATATTAACTCTGGTGAACTTGTCAACAGAAACCAGAGAATATGATCTTCTCCTCCTTTGACATTTCGTTTCTGCCTCCTTATCAGTATCAGAGAGGTTACAGACTTGAAAACTTTGATATTATCCGACAACGGCGCAATATACCAGCTATCAGTTTGATATTGTTCTCGCTCCAACAAGAAAATATCTATCTTCGAAACATTCAGGCCCGCCAAGTTTTGACGTTTATATGAGAGTGCGAGCTCGTCTAATACACTTCGCGACTATTCGCTGTTCGTCTGTTCGCCGCCGCAGATCCGATCTTCATATGTCAGTTATTGCGTCACATAACGAGTTACATTCGCTTTGTCAAATCTCGTTATTGAGAACCGGTTACGTTTTATCTAAATATAGTGCCGTAAATGAAACACGTCTTCCAACGCGAAAGGATATATTTAGACTTGTTTTATAACATTGTAGAAGGTGATTTGAAATATTTTTGGATCGAGAGATTTATACCAGTGACAACAGATATTCAGTCCTATTTGGAGACGGATTTTCTATTCTAAAAATACAAAGTGATCAAGTAAAATATATTTAATCGGTGTAGTTTTGCAGTCAAATTAATTTAGAATGCCTATAAACATTTCTTAGTCCCAGTTTTACAAGAATGTTTTCACTTAAAGTAGTCAACAACAAGTCCTTGTTTGCCATGCGTCAACTAATAGGCCTACACAATAATACAATTATTTAAGTTTAAAATAAACAATCCTATAAGGCATGAGTTAAATAATGATTAGTCTGTACCATACACCTTTCCAAATCGTAATTTCAACCCCAATAAATATCTGACTTTGTTAAAAAGTACATAGATATTTTAAAGCTTATAATATTTTTTATACGAAATGCAACAAAAAGTCTTATATTCTGTAATAACTAGCTATTTGGTGACGTATGTACGTGAACCCAATTTTATTAAAATATATAATATGAGCCTTGTGAAAACGTGGTATTTTCTCCGTTTCATTGGTAATATTTCAGTTTATACAGCAAAAAAGATTATATTTATGCACAAAACAAACTCATCTATAGTTTAAAATAAGCTTTTATTTAATTTGACTCGGTTAAAGATATTCAACTAAACTCAGAAACATTAAATAAAATCTATAGCTGTCTACAGCTCAATACAACCTCGGTATATATTGAATTCTAAACTCTGCAGCTTTTAAAATATTGATGAAATTTGTAAGTTTATAAGTATAAGTGTAAACTGCAGTTTTTAAATTGTTCAATAAATTATTGCTTTACAGTGTTTATATTAAACAAATAAACTATAAAAAATACTATATTAAATATTATAAATAATCAAAGTTAAAATGGAGTTCGTAAATTGTTTGAATACATATACATTATTGCTTTACAGCTACAATCTTAAAGAAATTATAATAATTAGATCAAGTGTCATTCAGCTGTTTATTTACATTGTTGCAGCTGATTTGTTTTCTGTCTCTCTCTACGTCGGTTGTCCTGTGGCGACACGCATCATTTCAGTATTGGCTTGTAAGCTGTTTCGTTGTGATTCGTTGAGTTTTCTATTCGATGTAAATAATAGTTCGGTTAGTAAATATCTCTGCTTGTTTCTCATGTGTGCCATTATATGACTGTTTAAATTATGAAATAATATATGTGGCTGCGAAACAATTAATAAAGGATAGTAAAGCAAATGAGAAATAATTTAGAGGTTATTTTAAACGATGCGCTTGCAAAGATTTTATTTAGTTTCACGAATAGTAGTCATAAAGGAGAATTTCGACAACCAACACTGTTTTGTAACCAAGTAAAATTAAATTTAAATTTAATTGAAATTTAAATTTAAAGTAGGTTTTACTATTGCAATTTACAAATCGTGTTATACATTACTTATTTATTTCAAATGTTCTTGATAACAATTATAGACCTGTGTTACGGTTGGGACTTAACATAAAATGCAATTATCTTTATTTGTGATTGAATAGTGCTATGATTTTACTATTTTATTCGTGAAGTAACTAAATATTTGTCTTACTTTATTTTCAATATAAAACGTTATATTTATCAGTCAAAAATCGTTTAAGTGTTCAAAATATTATTACTATACAACACCATTCTTCAGGAGAGGGCGTTACAGTACAATATTTTATAAATACGTTTTGACTATGTATTGCAATGTGTGCTACATGAATAAAATCTAATATTGATCTTGGATATTATTTAAACACGAAATATATCCAATGAAATATGAGGTCAATGAAAATTAACCTTATGTTTTCATGTGTATTGTTATACTAAATAAATCTTCTACTATCTTGTATGAGCAATAACTGACAGTTTCTCTGGATGGGACTCATTGAAACCCTATAATCAATAGTTTATTTTAAACAACATCTTTCTTAAAAAGCTAATTAGTCGTATTACAGTAGAACCTCGATAACAAGACACCCTTGATAACAAGGGTCATTTTCAAATCCCCTTGAAGTTATTTTACCCCTAAACACATGTTATCGTAAACCTCGATAAGAAGTCAACCTTGATAACAAGTCTTATTTTATAATCCCTATGAGAGTCCTGTTATCAAGGTTCTACTGTATTAAAAAAGCTCCGTTTTAAAGCGACGAATGTCAAACCCATGCATAAATTATGTAAAATACTTGGGACTTCATAGATATATAACAGCGTTCTTAACCTAAGCCAAAATTTATCTCCTAACTTTTGGTAGTCTTAATATTAATAATATGATTTAAGTAATAATCTGTATTAGCAGTAAAATAATTGGTTTTATAGTACGTGAAAAGTTGAAAGAGTTTGAGAAAAATTTATTTTGGATTACAAAGAAATTATAAAATTGTTTACCATAGTGATTATAAATTTTGATTTTTGTATTTTCCAAAAAAGATTAATACGAAAAATGTTTACTTAATATCTTCACTCGTTATTTCGTGTTTTAAACCTAAAAGATTCGTTTACATTGACCAAAAATTAACGATAAGAGGTTAAATTAATGCGATTATCACATTACAAACATTAAGTTTGATCACGACATTTTAACCTTTGAATAGTGTTTTTTTAAGTGGTAGTTTTATATGGTATCTGTGTTTATGTTTTCAAAATTTAAAGTTTGGATTTCAATTTTGATTTCAAACGTACTTTCCCTCCTTATCTATTGGGAAGCGATTTGTTAAACACTCATTTTTTGCCCCTTTCCCCCGCCATTTTGGAGTTTTAGTTTGATGAAGTTTAGAGAAATAAGTGGCAAAATAAGAATAAATAAATAAATTTTATGCGTTTTAAACTGTGTATTAAAATGTTTCATTTAATCAACATCATTGGATTGTAAATAACTATTGAAGGGGATTTAAAAAACTAATTTGTGTCTACAATGTATACCAAATTTTACCTTATAAACACATTTATTTTACATTCTAATATCGTAGCGACCTTATTAAAAGGTCACTACTGGATTTATACACAAAAGATCTCAATAAATCTTTGCTACCTATCTATCTTCCACCACATGATTCGTAGGGCCGAGAATGATATTTTAATAATCGGGCCAAGGAACTGCAGTAGGGAGCCGAGTAAATAATTGAGTGGTCTGCGATCACGGGTCCATGAATATATCATTTTAAGTGTGTGCGGTGGCTTCGAGCGGCTATGATGAAATGTTTTGCGGCCGTGCGGTCGCCGGCCCGCCGCGGCCCGCCCGGTTCACCGCTCTACCGTTCCACAGCCACCATATCTTATTTACGGATACCACGATTTATGCTTACAGTTTTGTTTCTATGTCCGCTAGCTAATTTTCCGGATGACGCATTTATTTATAACAGCCATCACCACCACCACAATGAAAGGGTTAGGGGTAGGGTTTGTCTCTCAATTCAATTAATTTTGTATGTTTCGGAAAGATCCGGCTTATACGGAAAATCAAAAACTTTCTCACTGTGAATGGGTCTGCTTTCTGGGAAACTGCCACAGAGATTTTTAGGCGGACTACTTTTAGAGTTTATGTTTTAATTTTGTCCTATTACTGCATGGTGTAAATTGTGACTAACGTAAATTTTATTCAAGATATACAACACTTAGATTTGTTTAACTTTTAGGTAGAGATCGAGAGTTAAAGATGCCATCTATCACCAATTGTTTTATGACATAGAACCAACTTACACTGTTAGGGTATATCAAGCTGCATATTTTTTCTGAACAATAATATGTTAGGGGATCGATAATAATAATCTCTAAATGAAACCATATTTTACGCCTATCATAAAGGTAAACGAATCCTTATTTGAGGGTTTTTTGTTAAATACTACTTTGTAATACATTTCATCAAAAGTAATTGCTTTCAATAAATTTATTTTTAATTTCGAAAAGAACAACTAAGACAGTGCCTATAAATCGAATCATATAGGCTAACCTGAAAAATGTTTATACGAAAATATCTAAATAATTATAAACATGTAAACATGCATAGTTGATTAGATATTTGGCATTACTAGTTTTCAATCTGTACACACTTTGGTATTAAACCCCAGAATAGTTTTGACATATGAGAAGTACGCTGGAACGGAGATGGATAACAAACGTCAAAAGCGAGAGGGTAAGGGGAGTTGACGTTGAAGTTTGATTCCATCACGACATCAAAGTGACACTTGTTTAGAAAAATAGATACCTGCATCGTGCTGTGATTGTGGATCGGACCTGCGGGCGCATTGTGATTGTCGAGTAATTGGCGTAAAAACTTGTCACTGACTTGTGTTCTTCAGTCTTCAATCTTCAACGTTCGCGACTGACAAGCGCCCGCATCGCGTAATGCTGCAGCAACGCTCTGTTTGGGGAGAACTATCGGTGTGTTTAATTAATTCAGTTTTTAGATATTTATTAAAATAATTTCACTTAAAAAATAATCGGTATCAGCAATCAGATACATTCTTTCTCTGATTAGGTTGTCAACAACCCTTATGATGTCTCATGGGTAAGTGGTGGGAGTAACTGATATTTTAAGAAGGAAATAAAAAAGGTTAAAATAACTTTCAACCCATAAATGTTGTAGCAATGAAGTCTGTACATTTTATTTTATAGTTAAAAGGTCTTGTAGTTTAGTAAATATACTAAATTTGAATCAAAATCGCTTGAGCCTTTTTCATTAAAATCGGATTTTGCTGTCCGTTATTTATTAAAATTAATACATAATCTAATATAGGTTCTAATATTAAAACTTATATGGGTTTTATGGAAACATTTTCACTAAAAATCTACATTTCAAAAAGATTTAAATACATTCCTGGAAATAACATAGATCAGTACCCTCATGCCAAGATTCGTCCAAATCGAACCAAAGGTGTGGTCTGTAGCTCTGTTTACATACAGTACACACACGGTATGACTTTGTAATTGGGAATTTATCGTAAATAAGACACAATACGGTGTTATCCCAAACTCGAAGAGTTTATAAGAATATATTGTAATTTTCAATAATAGTTTATTTATAATGTATGAGGTAAAAATGACAGTTTAAATATTGGTTGTAAGCTTATGTTTGGCAGTATACCATGTATAATGTTCAAACATACAATTAACATGTCGAACCATGGTTTTTAGTAGTAATTAAAGTTGGATTGTATCTTGCCCCGAAAATGGGTTACTGCAACGCTTCTAAAACGTCGGCCAGTAGTAACGCCAATTCAACCCCAAGCAAAAAGTAAAAGTAATAAATAAAAGTATTTTTTTATTTCAAAAAAATTTATAATTAATTTCCAGTTGGGATTGCTGTACCTATTAAATCAACTATTACTGGTATGTACAAATTTAAGGAAACTGGATCCGTTGTAAAAAACTAACAACACATACTCTCCATTTGAGATTTTGAAAAAATAATTTTGAGTCTTATTTAAGATAATTCTCAATAACACTAAACTTCAAATATATCTATGCAACAATGCATACCGGCTGATCGACAGTGGGTTAAATAAAAAAGGAATACCAACATATAAGGTTGGTTTGTTGTTAAACAGTGCATCACAGTACTTGTAATGTTTGGGTTTCGTTTATAACACACCTTCTATAAATATTACTGGACAAATCAAATAATTTAGAATGCATAATTTTTTACTTTTCAAATTAAATGGGAAATATTTCAAACACATTTTTCATTTTAAGTACTTATGGATTTAATTTTTTATTTCTAAATACAGTATATGTACCTAGCCAAAGTAAACTTCTTGACCAGATTGTAAAGTTGCATAGTTGGTATGGCTCTAATAAGTATTAGGATCAATTCCCTCCCCCCTTTTTCAAACCGATATTTCTCTGATAAAATATTGTGTTTAGAAAAATACGCCGTAACAATAAAACAAAACAATCACTCGTGTCCAAATAAATTCAAAGTGTCAAAATGGTACAATGCAGCTAGAGCACCGTTATTTCCTGGAGTGCATTATTGAAAAGCTATAAGTCTGGTGTGACGAGGGGATGGGGGTAACACCACGCAGACCATAATGCAAACAATACATAGAGTACACATGAACACCCGACTGGCACAGAATGCACCAGGATTGCATGTGTCATAGTCCCGCTGGCCGTACTGGTGCGTACCACCCCCCAATGCAAGCTGCTATCGGAAACATAACTTGCGATGCGCCTATACTTCATGTTGCACATCCACCGACACGGTTCTGGCTCGATTGAGCTATAAATACGCTGCGTTTGTCGTTCCGTGTGCACTTTCCATCTATTTTGCGAAATATATACTTATGTTCATTCACGGGCTGTTATTTTTGTGGTTTTAAGTTTTCGCGTTGCGGAGCGAAAGTGTACACTTTTTCGAGTTTCAAATTTTACCGCTGATTTTGACGGGACAATTAGTCCCAAGTAGAAAAAATACAATAATAACCCCTTGACAGATAATTTGATAAATTGGAATATAAAAATGCAAAAGTACTTTAAATTAATTATCGTTTTACCTAATGCCTGATTCATCTACATTATGGTAGCAGAACTGATCGCATTTTATTGCAAAACTATATAGGAACATTACATAAGCTTAATCAAATTTTGGTGTTATAAACGACTTTAGTTTTGTGAAAAGTTGTTCAGCTTATCATCAGTTTTCTGGTATCACAACGAAACACTGTATTTTATCACATGAGCCAAAATGTGAATCCTTGATTTTCCCCAGGATCTGTCTGTTTTGGATTATCACTAGAGAAGAATATCATAAACTGTTTAACGATCCTAATTCGATTCATAAGGAATAATCAGTCCACCCAGGAGACCCATGAAATTACGTTCAACGGTTCAACGATATTAATGAGAACGACTAGATAAACTATCGAGCGTAATACCAATTAAGTTAGTATTAGGTGATAAAATTAGGTTAAGTTTGCTTTTTACCATTATCAATGTGAGAAATCATTCTTAGTTCCTGAAATCGGTTACAAAGTAGTTACGACTATGACATGTAGTACTTCAGGGCGCTGTCGTCGTCGCTTTGCTTAACTGCACGATTGCAAAATGTGCCAATTTGTAAAGTCACGACCGTCTGGCGTTTACCATTACAACTTGATGATCTAGTTGCGCATTTCTTTGTAATTAATTTCGATACTGGCGAATTAAAGAAGTGCCGCATACAATCGTGTCATTTGACTCGTTGCATGTAGTAATTATTGCTGAAGTTGCTTCAGTTACGTGCCAGTGCTGTTTTTATCTAACACCGTACTGTGAAGTATATTTAGATAGTAGAGGTGAATAAATTTAATCCATTGGTAATCTAATTGTTAGTAAATCGTATACCATAAATTTTGGCAAATTTAATGGATCGGTGGAATTTTTTAAACCTTAATGACCGACATCATGAGGCTCAGGTTTGTGCGTATAACAACTCAATCCGCTTGGATTGAGTTGTTATACGCACAAAACCTGCTTAGGTTATGGACCGGTGAAGAATGGACTGTACTGATACATTTTGAAATACCTCCGCCACAGGAAACCTGAAGACTAAGCGAAATGCGTATACCTGATTGGATTTTCTTAAAATGTCAGATTTATTCCCTGATTAAAATGATATTGTTTTTATGAGTACTTGAGTTTGCTGTTACAGGGAGAATAATCAGGCGTGTTTTGTATTAAATTTCAATGGTAAACTTCAATTGTATGAAATAAATAAATTTGCCCACATTGATCAAAATGTAAATATTCATAAACTATCAAACTAAACATGTTACTTATCCTTAATAGAGCAGAACCTATTAAATATACCCATAGGTATATTCCATTGTAACTTGGGAATTTT